>NC_084506.1:1509719-1624303 GCF_024500385.1 Phyllopteryx taeniolatus
ATCCCAGCTGGGGGTGGGGGGGGGGCGGCAGATTTACGACGGGGCGTGTGTGAGTTTTACGAGTTTATGGTATTGCAAAGGTCAGGGAGAGAGTTACAATAGGATCGATTAATTAATGCAATGGATAGAGGCCTGGTCTGTAGTGGTAGAGGGTGACTTGATTTGAGAATTTGCCAGATGTAATATTGGGAATTAGGGGACTTAGGCTAACAGTTAGTTACGGTATATTAGCGAAAGCAATGAAGGACACCTGTAGTCTTGTAAAGGTACCTGGGGAGAATTAACGTGTGCTTGGTGGAGATACATCTAACCAAGCCACTTCTTTTACACCTGGATAGTGATAAAAAATTATTATTATTAGCCGGAGCTATTTTTAAATCGTCACTCGAGCAGAAATATCGCTTTACTGAGGAGGAAGACCTAGTGTAGTGATGGTAATATTTATTTCAAACCTATCAACCTTCAAATAGAAGCTGCGTGGTTACAGGAGTTGAGTTGACTGTTTGCCCAAACAGGAACGAGGGAAGTTGGATATTAATTGCGTTAAAGAAGCCTCAGGTGGCTGTACAAGTTGGGATGGTTAGTTGTTATGGTTCAACCGATAAGTGTGCTGTGTTCAGTTTTGTCTGTGTGGTGTATGTGAGAGGACATTCCTGGGTGCAGGTCTACGTTATTGTCTGAGAAGTCTCACTTGTCATGTCATGTTAATTATTTATGTTTTGTGTTAAATGTTTGTGTCGTCTTAATTAAAAGCAGAAATGGAGCACTACTGAGCTGGCTGACAGAAGTAATGAAGGATGTGATCACGTGCAAGAGACTATAGACCTTTAGTTACCAAGGACAGTGTGACTGACAAGAGAATACGGTCTACAGAGTGTTTAATGACTGAATTGTTGAAATAACATTATTTTACAGGACGGCCAGGAGGATGCAGCTTGATAGTGTTGTTGTATTGCAGGATGTTGGAGCGCTGACTTAACGCTGATTTTTATGTGATTCTTGGTTTATTGACATTAACACGTTTGTGAGACAAGTTAACAATTGGTTGGGGAATAATTTCAATGTTGGGTGACAATTGCCGACTTGTCCCTTCTCTGGAGTATGCATACAGTAATTATGTAGTCCACCCCTTTGGCAGGAGTATCTTTTGCAGAGTTGTGATTAATTTATATAAGGGTTTGTTTGCATGTCTTGTCAGGGGCCTCTGCGACGGGGAAGACGAGCTGTTTGATTGTGGATGGTGTTGTGTGTGGATATTGTGTTTTGGTGTTAAATTAGTCATTTGGCATGGAGGGAAGTATATACATACTGTATGTCTGGCCGAAGAAGGTCATAAGCATGACACTGGTGATCTCCCTGATTATAGTTACAGGAATCTATTTCGGAATGCCTTCAAAACCAAAAGAACAAGTGAAAAAGAAGGAAGTGAAGCCAACAGGGGCCCTAGAGTTGAACTACACGCTGGGGGAAAGGACGCTGGAAGGAGGAAGATTTTACTGCTGCTACTAAATTCGAGTCGACCTGTGCCTACCAGCTGATGACAATCTGGAGGGTGAGTGCCAGCGCTGGGACCGCGTGTATCCTCTAACTAAGGTAAGAGGTGCTCCCCTCTATGGTGTCGAAATGGTCCCGTCCCTACCTTGCATCTTTCAAAATAAGAGTAAGGTAACTTCAGGCCCCAATAACAAACTTTCCCGATCAATTAGTCACCCGGATCCACAGTTTTGTAAATTCACACTCTTTATTGTCTATTATGATGCGGCCCGATTGAGTAAGAAAAGGTCTGTTGTGGTTGGTTTCTATGATAACCCCGACAGTGATCAAGCCTCTCTCTCAGCAGGAGATCAACCATATGGCGGATTTCACCTGGGAGCGTGACTGGTGTGGGGGGTGTATTATTCATTTTCTCAGGAGTCTTGTCCTCAGGTTTGCTCTCAAGGCCTTTGAAGGGAAGGACCCCCACGGCCAAGATCTGCAGCCTAATCTATTTTTTTTAGAAGAGGCTTAATGGAAGATACTTTAAGCGCTTTAGGAAACTCGCCTGACTGAAGTGAGCAATATAGTTCCCCCTAGTGTTCCGACTGAGATACCACAGTTGGATAGAATTGTACCTTTATCACAAGATGACAAACTTGTGTTGCTCTTTTTTTTCTTTTTTTTTTAAATGCATGCCTTATATTTTTGATACTCCAACATGATTAAGAAATTCCAAGTTTAAAATGAAATCTATTTGTTTGTGTTTGAAATTGCCCCACTAGCAATGTTTGTAGACAAGAAAATGCAGTTTCCTGCAATATACACAATGTGAATTTAAGACAAATACTGTTGATTATATAAAAGAGGAAACCAACAGGTCTGTTTAATGTCACTTCAGAAATAAAGTGAGAAAAATTAAGTTATAGCATAGCATTTTCATAGAATAAGTGAAAATCTACTATCAATTGGTTTTGAAGAGGCAAGAAACTAAGCCCCCCTCTTGCCGATTGGCTTTGAAGGTGCAAAAAAAGTTTTCTTATAAAGGTTCAATTCACTTGTTTATCAATATGTTTTGATAAATATTATATATATTAAATATACAGAAATATATATTTTAAAATATATTTTTATTTTGTTGGTAAAATGACCTGAAAGGACTCGAAACTTAAAGTGTAGGACTTGCGACTTGACTCGAGACTTAGATGTCTGACTTGAGACCTGACTCTTGACTTGCCTGTCTCGACTTGGGACTTGACTTGGTACTTAAGGGCAAATACTTGAGACTTACTTGTGACTTGCAAAGCAATGACTTGGTCCCACCTCTGACAGATAAATAAATCAATTGACGACTATTATCTTGGTTAAATCAGAACATATCATAGATACATATCATCATATAATTTCCACTGATAGTCCCCTAGTGGATGCGGGCAGTACAGTGATTACGCAAAATCAATCTGATTGAATGCTGATTAAGTTTTTAAAGGAGATTCTATGGCATAATTTCTTTGTTTTTCTGTCATTCACCTTACATAACAAATATTTTGAAACCGAGAAAGATTAAAAAAAAAAAGCTTCATGTTCCTCACATAAATCCAGAGTGTTGCTTTCATGTGCTACAACTAACAGAACACATACAGTACATAAGTTATTTGTGCATTAATGTTACAGCAACTCAACTGAAGAAATTAGCACTACAACAATGTAGAACAATCATATTGTGACAAATCCAGGTACCTTTTAGAAGCAGGGTACAGCTCTACTGTCACCACCTCGATGCCATTCCATGCAGCCACACTGACGCCACAGAAGAGACACTGTAGAGCGATGATCGCTGATTGGCTGAAGCTCAGAAACAGGAAAAAGCTACACCCTGCTGAGACGAGCATGGAGCCACCTGAGGAGATCATGATAAGCCCAATTAAAATGACAAGCCTTGGCTTCCCTACCAAGGCTTCACAATCAAACTCAGAATGTTGGATCCAACATGATTAATTTCACACATAAAGCTTGAAAGGGGAACATAACCCTAGATGTCAAAACTTCCTGTTATATTGTAAATGTGGATATCTTCTTTATCTGATGCTGTTTATTTATATCTATGATGTATTTATTAAAAAATAATATGTTTAAAACACCGCATCTACTCGCCTTTGAGGTATGGCACTTTCACGTCATTACATGTGCAAGGTTGCGAGCCTACTGGTCACTCGCCTAGCAGTTAGCTGCTAGCCGCTACCTGCTAATGCCTGTGAGTTGGCACCATATTCTACCATTTTAATACATGACAATGTAATAAATGAGCAATTTTTTTAGCGCATTAAATTAGCGATTGGACACGATTTCGGTATGGTGTTGTGTCAATGTTGGTGGCTGCAGAATATGAGAGTAATGTAAACTGTGGTCAGGCCAGCCTCCAGTCAAAAAGTCAAGAAGTAAAGCCAGTTGCCACAACGATTGTTCATACTATGCATTACGGTAACGTTCTGTCTGGTTTTGTTAGTAAATAAGGTGGGCTGGAAGGAAGGAGTGATACATGTCACATTCTTGCAACTTCGCACACGTAATGACGTAAAAATGTAGGCCCCCATAGATGAGTAGTGTTTTAAACAGTTATTTTAGAATAAATACTTTGTATATTTAAGTAAACAGCATTAGACAAAGAATAGAGTCACATTTTAAATATAACAGGAACTTTTCACATCTCCGGTTAAGTTTCCTTTTACAGACTCAGGGCTGGTGAATCCGAATTTTCTGTACTGTTTCCCATTTTGACGGACCGGTCTGCGCCAAGCTGGGCGTTTTGTCACTTGGGCACAGTGTTAAACATGCACGGACGCACCGTGTCGCCCCTGTATGGGTTTATGAGGCATAAAAAGCTCATAATGTATCGAAACATATCTCCAGCTTCCAAAACTCAAATCTCACAGAACCTTTAAGGTACACAAACCAGCAATGCACATCAGTGGTATCAAAAGAGTAAATCACCGATAATCTTGACTCTGCCAATCTTCTCCATGAAGAGGGCGGAGATGATGTTCCCAGGCAACACGGCCAGACTGCCGAGGAAGCTGACCAGATATATGAGGACATCATTCTCTTCACCAGTGTCCAGGTGGCAGCCACGTTTGTCATGCTCAAAGGTGTTGTTTTCCATTTTACAGTCGATGAACTTCTCCTTCAGATCTAGGAACGAGCATGACAGATAAGAGAAGTTCAGAGTGTCGTCTCTCTCTGTGTATTGGCAAAGCTACAGGAATTGAAAAAGAAAGAATACTCGGTGTGTCAGAAAAGATCCAGGACTGGTGTCACAAAAAATATATTTCAAATCCAAACTACAGTTCTTCCTTTCGAAGTAATCCCCCTGGAGTCTAAAAAAAACTTTGTCATCCGTCTCTGCCACCCCTTCATGCACTCCAGAAAGGATTATTCTGGGATCCTCCGCAGCTCCGTCATCACGGCCATCTTGGTGTCGTCCATGTTTTCAGAACAGGTCCCCTTGAACTTAGGAAAGCAGACAAATTCACACAGAGCCAGGTTGGGTGAGGTGGGAGGTTGCTCCAGCATTACGATGTTCTTCCCAGATGCAGCATCCACGAGTTGAACAAATCAAACGCTGCAGGATTTCTTTGTCGATGTGATGGTTGATCATCTGGCCCACAATGATGAGAAAATCTTGCAATCTGTAGTTTGGGTTTGAAATAATCTTTTGTGATATCAGTCCTGGACCTTTGTTAAAACACCTCGTATATGGGGCTGTAAAGAGGGTGGCTAGCCCAACGTGGTGAGTTCTTCTTTCTACAACCTTAAACCATACCACTGAGTAAACATACCAGCCTCACCGACATGAGCTGCTTCCCCTGAACCTACCTGTATTGTTGAAGACAGTGTTGCGTATGGTGCAGTTCTCGAACACTGTGTCAGTGGACTTGATGTCCTCAAAAAGACAGTCTTCAAACAATGAGTCCTCAAACTTCACAGACTTCAGTTCTATTTTGATGAACCTATGGGCATGGGATGGGACACACAAACAAACCAATAGACAAAGAAAGTATGGACTCGGACTTCTATTGCTGGGGCATTGCAGAATGAGCAGAATGGTCTCAGTAATACATTGCAGTCAATCACAACTGGATAGTAATGCTATGGAAACAAGCTTTGCCACATGCATTGATATGAACACCATACAGTGCATACATGTATGCATACATGATGATCTCCATGGCAGTATCATACTTTAAGCGAAAAACTTGTTAATGTATTAAAGTGAAGTCCCATTCTGTCAGTTTTAATTCTGCAATAGCATAGAAGTCAAGTAATATACAGTACAAGTAGTCACATACTGTGCTGTATACTGAAAACCTTGTTTTATGTTATTAAATATGGCTAATGATTTTTAAAGCCTTAAAAGCAGCAACGAAACTCCCATTTTTCACTTAAGAAATGTTTGTGCTACGACGAGACATGAGACACATCTGTTATGCTACGTTTACATAATGTTTCCAGCAGCCGCGTCAATCACATTTCAGGCCAGGACAAAATGCGAGGAGCTTGAGACAATGTGGGGTGGGGGGAGAACGGGAATCAGCAAACGTAACAGGCTGGGATTGTTGTGGATGCCAAGCCACATTTTTTTAACTGCCAAAACATTAGCCACAGCAGTGCGCCGTAGTAAAAATGGGGTGACAAAACTTGACATTATGCCATAACAGAACTACGAGGTGGTCTGCAGCGGGACAGGCCAAGCAGAATCCTCGCCTCTCCAAAGCAATCACTTTTCAGGAAAAAAAAAAAAAAAAAAACGGCATTTTTGTTTGAGCCATTAACATTTCATCATCAAAGAGAGCAAGCCATTTTCAACACTTCTGATTGGTTAGTAAGTTGGTCAGTAAAAAATAACAGACCCACGTGGAGACTGAACAATAGTATACATTTGTAAAAAAAAAACATGAATTGCCCAAATTTGGACATATGAGGTGTCTGCCTGACAGTGACAATATGTACCCTCTCCACGGTCCTTTCAAGTTTGTTACGTTCCGCTTTGATTGGTGCTCGTTTTGTCCGGTTGTCACAGTTCACACAGCTAGTATGGCAGCCTACTAGTATCGATAAGGGAACTGACTGGAAATTTGGTGAAAGATTTAGGACCGGTTCTTGACAGGAACCGGTTTTTGATTCCCATCCCTGATGAGCTACAGGGCATTGCGTTCTATATTATTGTCTGACACGGCACATACAGTCTGGGAGGGGGTATAAAGGAGGGGATCTCCATTCCAGTCTGCCGTGGCCACAAACGTGCTTCAAAGCTGCCCGGTGTCCAAGTTTCATCCATGGAAAGCTTTGAGAGAATGTGAAAAACATGGGGGGGAGGGCCCATCCGAATATGATGGGCCAGGAGGGAACGTATTGGGATCTGTCGTAGGCCGTGGACCAAACCGTAGTGCACATTTGAGCTCCCGGGACTCAGCAGGCCCTTCCCCCCACGGCCAATGATAGACAATAAAAAACTTAGCAATTGTTTCACATATAGCACAGCATGCACTTTGTGATAATAACAAATGAAATGGTTGATATGCTGCATTAACCCTTGTGTAACTGGCACAAGGTGCTCATGATGCTTCTCAAAGTGGAAGGCAGAGAGTCCTGACCACATTCACAATACAGAAGCTTCACGCATCCCATCACGTTTATTTACAGTACTTTCAGTGAGCAATACTAGAGAAGGTGGAGTAATTTCAACATTTAACATTTGGATATCAATTCAGTACCCTCTTAATTGTATTTAACTGACAATTAATACAAATGTCAATTAAACAACTTTAGAGAGTGGCAAAGCGGCACCTACTTGTCATGGATGTATTCCCCTTCTTTATGGACTTGATTCTCTAAAGAAAAGTTGAAATAGAAGTTCTCCACTTTCTCTTTATGGAATACCTGAAGACAGTAACAACTTCAGCCAAATACAAATATTCGTGAATTGGTCTAATTGAATCAACTTTATACAATGTGACTGTTTGTGTCAAGTACAGTGTTACAAGTTGATAAATCATATAGACAAAATTAACATTTCACAGATGGAATGGGCGATTCATACGTGTTGTACCCGAATGTTATGTAATATAGTATATATGCCACCCTACAGAAAAACGTTGCACAGTATTTATATTATTACATGTGGCGGTTTAGATTATTGAATGCAGAGCGGTGCTAACATTACCTTGACTCTTGACTCATACTCTTCATATTGAAGGTGCTTGATCATGTCTGGGAACCACACAGATAGGCCATAGTAGCTGTGACAAAAGCAGTGGGACAAAAAGTACGTGTGAGTTGCTTTTCTTACAGTATAATACGAAGACAGTTTAGTGATAAATGCAGTGAGCAACAGTGTGAGCAAACCTGAAAGCCATGCAGAACCAGATGATGGCCATGAAGAGAGTAGCAAACCTCAGCTCAGCAGAAAAGAGAGATGCTACGTTCTTTAGCACCTGGGACCAAAACACAAATAATTACAGAAAATCTAATTCAACTTTTAATTGGATCCCTCCAGGATGAATGGATGAATGATACAAAGCCCTGAGCCAATACAGAATCAAATATTTTGGGTTTAACAGGGCTAACCACTCAGTTCCTCAACTGTCTTCTGAGATGTATAGTAACCCACTAAATATATAAGATTGATTTAATGGGGCGTTGATCATTATCTGATAGACCCAATGGCATTATTACAGAAGGTACGGAAAGTATTCAGACCCCCTTAAATTTTTCACTCTTATATTGCAATATATTATTATATTGCAGCCATTTGCTAAAATCATTTAAGTTCATTTTCCCCCCTCATTAATGTACACAAAGGATCCCATATTGACAGAAAAAAAAACAGAATTGTTGAAATTTATTAAAAAAGAAAAGCTGAAATATCACACAGCCATAAGTATTCAGACCCTTTCCTCAGTATTTAGTAGAAGCACCCTTCTGAGCTAATACAGCCATGAGTCTTTTTGGGAATGATACAACAAGTTTTTCACATCTGGATTTAGAGATCCTCTGCCATTCCTCCTTGCAGATCCTCTCCAGTTTTGTCAGGTTGGATGGTGAACGTTGCTGGTCAGCCATTTTCAGGTCTCTCCAGAGATGCTCATTTGGGTTTAAGTCAGGGCACTGGCTGGGCCATTCAAAAACAGTCATGGAGTTGTTCTGAAGCAACTCCTTCGTTATTTCAGCTGTGTGCTTAAGGTCATTCTCTTGTTGGAAGGTGAACCTTTGGCCCAGTCTGAGGTCCTGAGCACTCTGGAGAAGGTTTTCGTCCAGGATATCCCTGTACTCATCTTTCCTTCGATTGCAATCAGTCGTCCTGTCCCTGCAGCTGAAAAACACCCCCAGTGCATGATGCTGCCACCGCCATGCTTTACTGTTGGGACTGTATTGGACAGGTGATGAGCAGTGCCTGGTTTTCTCCACACATACCGCTTAGAGATTAAGGCAAAATGGTTCTATCTTGGTCTCATCAGACAAGAGAATCTTATTTCTCAGCATCTTGGAGTCCTTCAGGTGTTTTTTAGTAAACTCCATGCGGGTTTTCATGTCTCTTGCACTGAGGAGAGGCTTCCGTCGGGCCACTCTGCCATAAAGCCCCGACTGGTGGAGGGCTGCAGTGATGGTTGACTTTCTACAACTTTCTCCCATCTCCCGACTGCAAGATCATTGTGGCTGAGCTCCAGACATTGGAGCTCAGCCACAATGATCTTTGGGTTCTTCTTTACATCTCTCACCAAGGCTCTTCTCCCGAGATTGCTCACTTTGGCCGGACGGCCAACTCTTGGAAGGGTCTGGTCGTCCCAAACGTCTTCCATTTAAGGATTTTGGAGGCCACTGTGCTCTTAGGAACCTTAAGTGCAGCAGAAATTGTTTTGTAACCTTGGCCAGATCTGTGCCTTGCCACATTTCTGTCTCTGAGCTCTTCAGGCAGTTCCTTTGACCTCATGATTCTCATTTGCCCAGACATGCACTGTGAGCTGTAAGGTCTAATATAGACAGGTGTGTGGCTTTCCTAATCAAGTCCAATATAATCAAACACAGCTGGACTCCAATGAAGGTGTTAGAACCATTTTAAGGATGATCAGAAGAAATGGACAGCACCCGAGTTAAATAGATGAGTGTCACAGCAAGGGGTCTGAATACTTATGGCTGTGTGATATTTCAGTTTTTCTTTTTTAATAAATGTGCAAACATTTCGACAATTCCGTTTTTTTCTCTGTCAATATGGGGTGCTGTGTGTACATTAATGAGGAAAAAATGAACTTAAATTATTTTAGCAAATTCATTCCAACAACTTCACAACAGGGACACACACAAACAGACATGTTGTGCTTGGTAAGCTCAACATTACTCCATTCCAGAGCAGCAATATAAGTGTTGTGGGACATGAGATACATTTGCCATTTGTGAGTACTTTGTATTACACATTAAAATACAGCATATACCAAGGAACAGCGTGATGTACGTACCAGTTTACAGAGTGTAAGTGAGCGGACAACCCAGCGTTGTACAGCTGTTCCTGTAGCACTTTGAATCTCAATTATCTCATCCTCTGCTGTCTTCGGAGCCTTGATATGAGTCACCTTGAGAAAGTTAAAGGAGAACTGTTACACTGATCTGATGTTTGTCCAACTACCAATTAAAATTCTTTAACATCTCCAACTGTGTAATTTTTAATTTCTGCCTTTTGAAGCAACTTTCAATCGGTCGTTTAAAAGAGGAAACAAAACTTTCCAGCCAATGCAGATGAGTATGTCATTCATACTTTAACGTAGAGTTTGCAATTTAAAAAAAAAAAAAAAAGCAAAGCAAATTTATTTATACAGCGCATTCCATACACAAGGTAATGTGCTTTACATGATTAAATGCATTTAAAAACAAATAAAAAAAACTGCCTATAAACATTTAAAACAAAGAAAGAAAAGAATAAAAGTACAATTAAAACATCGTACAGTGCAAGAAATATTATTTAAAAGTGGAAATGCTCTTTAAAAGCATTACAAAAAACAAGAGTTTTTAACCTGGACTTAAAAACAATCACACTTGGGGCTGACGTCACTTCTGTTGACAACTTATTCCATTTGTGTGCATCATAATAGCTAAATGCTGCTTCACCATGTTTGCTTTGGACCACTATTTGACCTGAGTCTGTCGATCTCAGAGCCCTACTGGGTTTATATTCCATTAGCCTTTCTTTCATGTATTGAGGGCCTAAACCATTTAGGGATTCATTGACCAGTAGTAGAACTTTAAAATATATCCTAAGCTGACTGGGAGCCAGTTTAAAGACTTTATAATTGGAGTAATATGCTCTGACCTCTTTGTTCTGGTCAGAACCCGAGCTGCAGCATTCTGAGTGAGCTGTTTAATGCTCTTTTTTGGGAGTTCAGTCAGAAGACCATTACAATAG
This sequence comes from Phyllopteryx taeniolatus, assembly GCF_024500385.1. Classification (NCBI taxonomy): domain Eukaryota; kingdom Metazoa; phylum Chordata; class Actinopteri; order Syngnathiformes; family Syngnathidae; genus Phyllopteryx; species Phyllopteryx taeniolatus. The sequence continues at coordinate 1,520,644 of NC_084506.1, forward strand.
TCAAGTCTACTTGAGATAAAAGTATGGATGAGCTTCTCCTGGTCTGCTTGCGACATGCAAGCCTTCACTCTGGATATGTTCTTCAGATGGTAGAAGGCAGTTTTAGTAATTGATTTGATATGACCGTTGAATGTCAGGTTGGAATCTATCAATACACCAAGGTTTCGGACTTCGTCTTTATTTTTAAAGAGAGTGACTCCAGGTATTTACTAACAGCAATCCTCTTTTCTTCATTGCCAAAAACAAATATCTCAGGGTTGTTATTTTTTGTTTAATTGAAGAAAATTTTGGCTCATCCAGTTATTTGTTTTGGACAGTGACACAACACCTCAATTGAACTGTAGTCATCTGGAGACACTGCTAGATATAACTGTGTGTCATCTGCATAGCTATGATAGTAAAAATTTAAGTTCTGAAGAATTTGACCCAAGGGTAGCATATTCAGGCTGAACAGGAGGGGTCCAAGAACTGACCCTTGAGGGACCCCATAGGTCATTGCCATTTGAGGAGATTGAACACTTCCAATGGTTACAAAATAACTCTTTTCCTCCAGGTAGGACCTGAAACATTTAAGGACTGTTCTATTTAGTCCTACCCACATTTCCAACCTGTTCAGCAGTATATTATGATCTTCCGTATTAAATGCCGCACTGAGATCCAACAAGACCAGATTTGACACCTTTCCCGAGTCAGTATTCAACCTTATATCATTTAGCACTTTGATAAGTGTCACGATTGGTTTTCGAAGGCGAGGTAGGCAAGGCAAAAACGTGGAGGACCCAAGCAGGGTGGCAAGGCCGGAGTGCAGGAGTCTCAAAAAAATAATATTTAATCTCCAAAAAAGGACAATCAAGGAACATGGATACAGCAAAGTAACAAAGAAACACTTGAATGAACCTAAAACTGGAAACAAAACCTGACTGGTAACTAAGACGTGGCACAGACAGAGACAATGACACCTGACAATAACATACTACAATGATGCACTACAATGACAATGAACAGACAAGAACTGAACGAAACCAGGGAACTAAATACAAACAGATTGACGATACAACGAGGAACACCTGGACAAGACACGAACGGCCAGAGGGAGCTGATTGGTCGACACAAGGTAGGTTGACGAGAACAGGTGGACACCACTAAATGAGCACACGACTTGAACATGGAACACAGGAACACATAAAACAAATTTGTGCTGAAATTTAACCTGATGGATTGTATTTTTTTCACTCAAATAACATGCAAATTCATTGCATTTATCTGCTGTTAGGAGTTCTGGAGCTATCTGATTCGGGGGGGGTTGTGAACTTGTCAACCACAGCAAACAGAGTACGATTATTGTTGATGTTCTTATTGACGATTTCAGAAAAGTGTTGCTGTCTACTCCTGACTAACTTGATTAAAATTACAAAGCCTTTGTCTGTAAAAACAACTTTAATGTTAAAACTGTCTATATGACCTGATAGCAGAATATTACTCAAATGATCGCTTGGAAAATCTTCCATCCCTTGTGCTATTTTATGCCTCTAATTTAATTTAAATTAATAATTTACAACTGGGTACAGCGGGAGAAAAAGAGTCAATCAGAGACTGTAGAGACAGGAGGCGCGAACCAATAGTCTGTCAATCATTTGCACATCCTCACTGCTCACACGGAAGCACACGGGGACACACCAGAGCCTCTCGCAAAGGAGACTATTATAGTTTCTTGGCCAGGTAATTTCACTCCAAAATTTAAAAAGAAGGAATTGGACAGCTCTCTCTGTCCAGACAAATCAATCTATAATGGTAGTGTGACTCGTGTCCAAAACGGATGGCTGCATGACTGAGCTTGGAAAATCATTGTGTATGTCACGTCAACATTCTCACCAAGTCGTCAGGAAAGTTGATCAACTCTTCTATATTTTTAAATGATTGTACATTCCAAAAAAATACAACATCAAACCGGTAACATTTCGTGTAATGTTGCATGCTTGTAGCTGACCGAGGTGCATTCTGAAGTGACCAGGTGAGCACGACAAACTAGTCTCTTCTTGGATATTTTTTTGGTCAGTGAGCTGGGGGCATTAGTTTGGGCAGAGACGAGAGGGGATGGGGGCTTGGGCAGGGGATGGGGGCAGGCACTGAAGCGAGGCTACATCAAAATCTTACTAACAACATACAAACAAACAACAATTCACACTCACATTCACACCTACAGGCAATTTAGAGTTGTGCCATTAACCTACCATGCATGTTTTTGGGATGTGGGAGGAAACCGGCGTGCCCGGAGAAAACCCACGCAGGCACGGGGAGAACATGCAAACTCCACACAGGCAGGGCCGGGGATTGAACCCCGGTCCTCAGAACTGTGAGGCAGCCTCTCTAACCAGTCGTCCACCGTGCCACCTTTAGTGCCTTCCTGAGAATATTAATGCCTGATGCAATTTTTCCACCAAAGTGTTCAGTTTCATGATTAAAATTATCCTACAGCTTCAACCTGACTGAATGTGATCATATTTGTGAAACATATAATCAAATATGGTTTATATGCCTTTGTTCTAAGTCTTAAGAGTTTGTGGATCCTACACATTGAACTTACATTTTTATAAACTGGAACACTTTGCCTTTTCTTTTGTTCCAAAGAAGGAAGTCTGTGGTTGAACTCAAAGCCAATGACACACCTACATTTAACTGAGGGAAGAACATGTCATTTGAAACTCTTCAACACTTCCACAATTTTTGCTTGTTAATGACCACATTTATGCTGTATAATTATGTGTAACCATTATTCCACTATTGGGGTTATCTATTTTCTCTAAGGTGGTAAAAAATGGTAAAATTGTAGAGGGTATGAAAGTACATGCTCTCTTAGTTTTGCATCAGCAGAGCGTTACTATTAATACAAGATAGAAACATGATTTGAAGAATTTGAAGTTTTCAGTGACAGAACTTTAACATTGATTTTGACTGTGGGAGTAGGCTGTATTGTTATATTTTGCATACTCATTAATTTTATTTATTTCACCATTATTTATGCAAATAAGGCAATTGAGAACATATTCTCTGTTGCAATGCCGACATGGCTGCAGATAGAAGAGTAAAACGGCAACAATATTATCATACATTACATATTATTCATATGGATGCCTCTTTTTTATAGTTAAGGTATTTACTCACGGTGAAGACTTTTTCTGGCTGTCCTTTGGCTCTCCAGTTGGTGTCGTGGACCTGCTTCAGAATCATCCATGCTTCATCGTGCTTGGCATTCTGCTCCAAACAGAACTGCAATTTTATTACTCATTTTGCACATTACGTCCACAGTTCGATTCTTACTCTTTGTAGATCAATACAAGGAAAAGATGTCTGTACATATTTAATGCTCTTGTATATTGTTGCATAATGAATGCTCTTAGTTGATTTTAGAGGCTCCGCAGATGATTGTATTGAAAAAAAATTAAATAACACCTATATAATCACGTGAAAACATTTGCAGTTTGGAGTCCAAACATGGTGGCAGTTTTACCTCAAGCAAGAAGCGAGGACTCTCAGGCATAAAAGTTAGTCCGACCAGAGAGGCAATGGCAGGAAGAGCTGCAACCAGAACAAATAACCTCCAACTGTGGAACTGGAACTCTGTGCCCATACTGAACCCCCAACCTACACAAAATACAAACAGATTATTAAACTTGAGATTATATACAAAGTTGTATTTGTAGATACAATACAATAGAAATATTAGAATCTTACCATATCTGGGAATGATTCCCCAGGCAGTGAAAGATGCATATATCCCACCAATCATCCAGAACATACACAACCAGGACAGATGCTCTCCTCGCTTGTCCATCTGGAGGAACTCAGAGAAGTACGAGTAGACAATCGGCACTGTGCCGCCGATACTGAAAAATAGATAGACTCTTTTAATTACAGCTGTTTGAACTGATTTTCCCCAAACAGAAACAAGTATGAACATTCCATGATGTTCACACAATCTGTGATTAAAAATAATAATGGAAATGCAAGTCCTGAAAATGACTTGTTCCTGGCGGTCACCAAACAACAATAAATCCCACTTGGACCACTAGAATACAGTTTTGCATTTTCTGTAAAATTTGAATGTCTGTTTAAATGCTAATATTGTCCATGTGTTATCTGTAGATAAATAATCAAATAAATGGAATTAATGAATGAATAAATAAATAAAGTTAGTACTGTTACATTTTGCTATCTTGCTTATATATTATTATTTACAGTAAATATCATTAGGGGGCAGGGTCACTGATGGTGTAGTGGTACACTCGCCTGACTTTGGTGCAGGCACCGTGGGTTCAGTTCCCACTCAGTGACCTTCAAAACTAGACATTTTTCCGACCAAATAGAGTTCCATGGTTATTACACACATACAGTGAGGCAGGACATGGCTGACAAACTACACCTGCAAGACATTTATTGATGTGATGCAAGCTGTTTGTGGATGGGATCATTTGTGTTGTGCCGTGATCTGATTTCTGAGTGTGTGAATCCCAGTGGACTTTTGTTTTTCTGAGCTTAAGCACTGGGCTCGGTTCCTGCAATGAAACACCAGACTGCCATACAGTGGGCTGTAAATAAATAATATGAGCTTGACAGCATGTGGAAGGAATAATATTTAATCTATCATGATTAAAAATCTCAATTGTAGCAATAGCTCTTGGATCTCATTAGATTGTGTATCTGTTGCGTTTATCCATCACAAGTACCGTACTTTACTGTATATATCACCTCTGCCGAGAGCATGGAGTACTGTTTTTTTTTCATTTTAGATTATTTTTCTGTAGAACAGAACTCGAACTACTTGCTGAAAAAACATCTGCAGTATTCAAATGCAAATTATTTTGTGCTCATTTTGTAATGCCGTTAAGATGCCACCTCAATGACCTGCTTCTTCTAAGGTGCCAGGTCAGCAATGGAGTAGCTAGCATTGGCCACATTTCTGATAGCAAGCCGGCTTGACAGAGAACAGCAGAATGACCTGGTAACCCAAACACATGGACGGAAAGGATTAACATCCTTAGAACGGCAAAAATATAGCATTACACGGCACAATGCATTCTGGGAACCGCACGGCTTCTACGTTGCAACAATACTCATTATTTATTTTCCAATTTGTTTGATTTTAGTTTGTTTTTCAAATGTAATTCTAAATGTGAAGATTATGGTGATCTTGTAACATTAAAATACATTTGTATTTATTTTTTTGGGTCACTAAAAATATGTGTCACAGCAGCCTTTGTGTGACAGATGGTTTCTGGAGAAAACAACATTTAATTGTTTGTGCTATATGAACTATATTGCTCATAGGCTCACAGATGACAGCTTATCATCGTGTGAAGAAGACAGTTACCTTTTGGTGCCTGGATGTGCCGAGTGCCGACGCTGTACGCTGAAGTTCAGTAGCAAAAATCACATTAACCGGATGAAATAAATATTTGAACTGGCTATTATTTTAAAAATCTATATTTTACATTGTTAAGTGAAATAGTCCTTTTGAATTCAAGTTGACAGCTGACTCCACACACGATAAATAATGACAGAGAACAAAACCAGACTGCATTTTTGGTTCGCTGCAGGTCGATAATTTAAGTTTGATTTTAATTTCATTAATAAGAGAGGACTCAAATAAATCAGTGACTATTTATCTACTATCTAAGTAAGCAACCAACCAAGCGGCTTTTTTAAGAGTTCAAAATGTTTTTGTTTCATGCAGAAATAAATCTTCGCATTCCCTGTAGCAGTTTATTGATGTAAATAAATGCATCACAATGAGCAATTATAGGTTATTATGCATACACACACATAAAAAAAAAAACAATATATGCAGGATTATCCTCACTTTAAATGTAAAAAGGGGGTCTTGTCGGTCCCGATGTTTTGTTTTTGCAAAACAAATGTTACCAAACCGATGTGTGTGTTTATGTGTGTGAGTTACCCGATGCCTGACAGCAGCCTGAAGAAGAGGAAGAAACCATAGCTTTGGGCGAAGGAGGACAGGAAGACAAAGACGCAGTCTATAGCTAATGCCACAACCAAACAGCGTCGACGGCCAACTTTGTCTGCGAGACCACCCCATATGAACGCTCCCACCATCATACCCAGGAAGACAATTAGACCTGCAGAGAGAAACAGAAGTATTATAAACAGGAGGAAGTGGGAGATTTTCCTTACCTCCGTCGCCTAGTATTTACTCATGCGGGGTTCACTTGGTTTTCTTTTATTTGTGAGGAGCATGGTTCTAGTCCTGAGCAATATGAAAAGCGCCTTGATATTTGTATCTGTAGGCACTATATGAATAAAATTTAAGTGACTTAGCTTACATTAGCCAAGTCATTAGTCCTAGTTAAGGCAGTGACTTTCCGTCACTGCCTTGACCTCTTGAGTTCACTAGGGCTTTACAGGTTCCCACTTGTAATCCACCACTCCATGATGACATCACAGAGCTGGTGGATGTTAGAGACCTTCTATTTGAGGATGGCCCACAGATACAAAACTACTTTACATTGTAGCAAAATGTCATTTCTTCAGTATTGCCCTATCAAAAGATATGTATGATAACATATTTACAAAAATGTGCGGGGTGTACTCACTTTTGTGAGATACTGTGACTATTTTACACAGTATATATTAGTCATTTTCATATTGTTTGATCAATAATGGTAAAGACATTTGTAAAAAAAAAAAAAAAAAAAAACACAACATAATAATAATAAATCTAATTTAGCAATTTTTTTTATGCCCCCTTGGTTTTATATGGGTAGATATCTCCAATGCTCAAACAGCCATGCTTAAAGTCCTATTCTCAAAAAGTTATTGATGATTTACAATTTTAGGCATTCATGGTAAAGTCAGTCCCTTTTGACAGAGCAAATGATGTGGGCCACTGAAATACACTTCTTTTTATAACAGCAAACACGACAAAAATGCATAACGATAAAGACATAAATAGCTTCAGAAAAATTGTGTGAGGTGCACAATTTGCATGTGTTTCCCTTCAAACTCTGCAAATACAAGTGCATAAATGATACTCATAACTACTCATATAAACTCATTACTCTCATGTGTTTATACAAACGTAATAATGCTAAAAACGTGCAATAGTTCGGACATGTTCACAAATTTATACATATTCATTCATATCTCGAAACAACATGAAACAGCATGCATGTTTTTTGGGATGTGGGAGGAAACCGGAGTACCCGGAGAAAACCCACGCGGGCACGGGGCGAACATGTAAATGCCACACAGGCGAGGCCAGATTCAAAGAACTGTGAGGCAGATGTGCTAATCAGTCCTCCACCGTGCCGCGCATATATATATATATATATATATATATATCCAAAAACTTAATTGACATCTTCAGAAAACACGTTGCAAATTATCAAACTTCCTTTCGGACACCTAATGGGCCTAATGGTAAAAACGTTTTTGCAGTAAAAGCTTGAAAAATATTATGTTATAATATTTTTTTCTTATAAACAATTGTGATAGATGACAACTGCCAATAATTCAAATACAAATGTCCGTTTTTAGAAGGAAATTCAGTGGGCCATGTCTTTAATGTTTTTCTTCAAATTATATGAAAATGACTCATATATTGTACACTGTAAGTATTTTTGGACTGTGGGACCACAACAATTCCTGCACAGACCCGAGCATAGGATTGGATCAGGGACTTTTTTTTTGTATATGTTGCCTTAGTGAAAAATCACGTCTAATTCTATAATCTGATATACATTAAAAAAAAAAAAAAAACTAGAGATGATTATGAAACTTATCGAATGTTACACAGATCCAGTTTCTATCCCACTGGTCCTCATTAGGGTGGCCAGCTATCTTTGGACAATAGGCAATCTACACGCTGAACTGGTCGCACCTATGGACAATTTAGAGTCTTCGATGAACCTAACATGCATGTTTTGGGGATGTGGGAGGAAAACCCACGGAAGAATGTGGAGAACATGCAAACGCCATACAGAGGTGTTCCCACGGAGATTCAAACTCAGATCTCCTGACTGTGAGGCAGACGCACAATTCCACCGTGCTCCCTTGAAAAATAATCATCCATCCATCCATTTTCTATACTGCTTATCCTCACGAGGGTCGCGGGCTGCTGGAGCCTTTCCCAGCTATCTTCGGGGTGAATTTTAAATAGATGATTGTATCATACGATGTGATCTCAAGGTTGATATCTTGGTGAAGGAGGGAGCTTGTCTGTGGTGGTTGGAATTTCAGCATTTCCTCAAATGACTCAAAGAGTTGTGTGCAAATAATACATGATCTATTTGTTGGAAAGAAACTGGAACACAACACCAGTGTGCAGATGGCCGTACAACAGGGGGGAAATGAGGGTGTGACTATTACATTATGACTCCTTTTTTATACTGCAAACATGTTATTTAGTTCAGTGAATATATGAACATTCATAACATTTCATATGAATCATAGCATTAGTGTCTAGACTCCATTTTAAAATATCTAAGCTCGATCTGAAATGGTTCATGGTGGCTGCACTGCAGCAGTCTTTACTCCACCCATATGTCTTCACGTCACTTCTCCGTTTTCCCTTCTCCCATCTACTGCCCTGCTTATTTGTTCACACACTCTAGTTGTCGTTATCCCCCTGTCTGCATTGGACTGCTATTTGTTTTTCCTGTTTCTGCTGCTGTTCATTGTTATTTCTCGCTCCTCTACCAATGGGATTTGTTTGGTTGCTTAGCCTTTTTGCCCACTAAATATTTGTTCCCACAGTTCTACAAACATCAGATGTACAAGTAAACACTTTCACTTCTAACCATACCTTACGTAACTTCCATCCATCCATTTTCTGAGCCGCTTATCCTCACAAGGGTTGTGGGAATGCTGGAGCCTATCCCAGCTATCATCGGGCAGGAGGCGGGGTACACCCTGAACTGGTTGCCAGCCAATCACAGGGCACATATAAACAAACAACCATTCACATTCACACCTACGGGCAATTTAGAGTTGTCCTCAGAACTGTGAGGCAGACGCTCTAACCAGTCATCCACCGTGCCGCCACCTTACGTAACCTGTAGAATACAAATAAGCAACTTGAGTATTCCTTTAATATGCAGAGGCAGAGCAATAAAGACGCAGCATGCAATCTCCAGCCAGCAAGCTGATTCATTTCTGCTCCTCAGTGCCCTATTGGCTAACCTGACTCAAGAGTATTGAGTATTTATTGCATAAAGAATACTCTACATTATTGACACTCATTCATAAGTGCTGTACCTATGTGTCCCAAAACTGAGTTACAAGATGTGATTGTTATTTTTGTATGATAAAACTTGAAAAAGCAGTTTGGCAGCATGAATGACTATACGGACAGTGTCACATCCTATATCAGTTTCTGTGAAGCTTTTTGTGTACCAACAAAGATATTTCGTATGTTCAATAACAACAAGCCGTGGTTCACTGCCAAACTTAAGCAACTTCGCCAGGCTAAATAGGATGCCTATCGAAGTGAGGGCAGAGCCCTGAACAATTGCGCTTGAAATCAGCTGAAAAAGAAATTAGCATCGCAAAGAGAAATTACGCAGAAAAGTTGGAAAAACATTTTACTGCCAACGACTCTAAGTCACTCTGGCGAGGATTACAATCGCTAACCCGCTACAAGTGACCATCGCCCCAAGCAAAGAAGTAGGACTAGCTGATGACTTGAACACCTACTGCAGATTTGAAAAGGACACTTTCACACCCCTCACCCACTCAGCCCTACCACCACCACACCTCTGACTTCCGCGTTGACCATTCATGAACAGGATGAGAGACGCATATTCAAACTACGAAGATCAAGATCAACAAAGCGGTGGGCCCTGACCTTGTGTCCCCATCCTGCTTCAAAGTCTACTTCAATAAAGTACAACCGAACTCAGTTTTGCTCCCGCTGCCTTTTTAAAAACATTGTTTTAGCGTGCATGCATGCTACCATATGTTTTAAGATAGCGTATGTTTTACCATGCCTGCGCCCAATAATACGGTGCGCCTTATGTATGTGTTAAATACGGAAATAGACTCCGTAACTGAGACTGCGCCTTTTAATACGGTGCGCCTTATGGTCGTGAAAATACGGTACTCGTACACTCACTGTAGTATTCTCACCACTCTGCACTATTTGCATACCTGTTGTTGCCCAATACTGGCCACTCATGTGTTTGATAAGCATCTGCAGCATTTGTACAATTGACATTGTCCCAGATTATCGCACTACTAGTCACTTTAAACTGCATGCATTTCTTGAAAGTCTCTGCGCCCTTTGCACAATGGTCATTGCACCAGACTATTCTTCTATTAGTCATTTCAAACTGCTCTAAATGCTAGAGGACTCCGCATCATTTTGCACAAAAAAAATAAATAAAATAAAATAAATTGTACCGGCATTACCAGATTACTGGTAATCTTTTATTGCTCGGTGACTGTGTTTTTATGTCTCCAAAGTATTCTCTGTCAATTGACTGTCTGTTGTCGTACTAGAGTGGCTCCAACTACCGGAGACCAATTCCTTGTGTTTTTGACATACTTGGCAAATAAAAATTATTCTGATTCTGATTCTGCATGTATGACAACATCGTGGCTGCGTAGCAAAAGAGTATGAGTACTACACTAGACTGCCAGTAGTCCAGACCTGAAAATGTGAAAATGAAATTGAAAATGTGTGGTGCATTGTGAAGCGCAAAATACCTTGGCCTGTTGAGCAGCTGAAGTCGTAAATGAAGTAAGAACGATTCCACCTTCAAATCTTCAACAATTATTGTCCTCAGTTCCCATACACTTATTGAGTGTCGTTAATAGGACAAGTGATGTAACACAGTGGTAAACATGTCCCTGTCCCAGCTTTTTTGGAACGTGTTGCATACATCAAATTCAAAATGAGTCATTATTTGCAAAAAAATTAAAGTTTATCAGTTTGAACATTAAATATTTCCATCCATCCATTTCAACACCGCTTATCCTGGTTAGGGTCGCGGGACGCTGGAGCCTATCCCAGCTGACTTCGGGCGAAAGGCGGACAACACCCTGAACTGGTCGCCAGTCAGTCGCAGGGCACATATAGACACAGACAACCATTCGCACTCACATTCACACCGTCACTGAGTGGGAACTGAACCCACGCTGCCCGCACCAAAGTCAGGCGAGTGTACCACTACACCATCAGTGACTCATTAAATATTTTGTCTTTGTAATTTATTAAATTGAATATAGATTAAAAAGGTTTTGCAGACCATTGTATTCTGTTTTTATTTACTATTATCTATTTCATTTTACACAACATTACAACTTTATTGGAATTGGGGTTTGTACATATCATATGTTAACATAGCAAAAACGTAAGGACATTTGTGTTTGAGAGATTATTCCTTTGTTGTAACAATGCTTCTTCGTATGGGGTTCTCCCAATGAAAATAACAGCAACTTTTTGTCACATTTGGCCTCAAACACACCCTGAATTTTGAAGTCCCTTTTTTGCATATTTTCATCAATATTTGTCAACTTAAAAATTTAATCCAAATATTAAATTAAATGTTATACTTTAATGTTTAATTGAAATGTTAAATATATTTCTGAATATGAATATACCAGGTGATTAAAAAAGAATGCGCCAAAATCAGCACGCAATATTTCAAAAACGAAAAACGGCAGTTTGAACACATATGTTGTACATACCTTAAAGTTTTTATTTCATGTTTTACAAGTGCTCAATGTGCCCACCACCAGCAGCACGGACAACATCAAGCCGATATGAGAATTCTTCCCAAACGCGCCTCAGGGTGTAGCAGTCGTGTTGATTGCAGCTGTTATTCGATCTTTCATGTCATTGATATTTGCCGGAAGTGGTGGAATATAAACTTTGTCTTTAACATACCCCCACAAGAAAAAGTCTAAAAGCACGGTGCACCGTGACAATGGCGTTTGTTTTCGCAAACTCAAGCACTCAAAACGCTTTCTGCTGAGGAGTCGCCATTTTGAGTGTAAAAAAAAACGTAATTTTTTGACAATTGAACGGCGTCAGAGGAGTACGTCACCGCAGCGGTGACGTTCACACCGTCACCACTGATTCAGTCAATTACAATGCTTTTAAACTTAACAAATGCGTATCACCCTGTATATATATATATATATCTGCTGGGACACCCCAGCAGATGTGGCGTTTCAGGAGGGGGAAGCAGTGCACCATCAACACTGTGTATAATGGGGATGGGGCGCTGCTGACCTTGACTCAGGGTGTTGTAAGTCGGTGGGCCGAATACTTCGAAGATCTCCTCAATTCCAACAACACGCCATGAGGTCCGTCGGGAAGTCGAATCTCAGATTCAGGAAGAGCAGTGTGGTTTTCGTCCTGGCCGTGGAACAGTGGACCAGCTCTACACACTCAGCAGGGTCCTCGAGGGTGCATGGGAGTTCACCCAACCAGTCTACATGTATTTTGTGGACTTGGAGAAGGTGTTCGACCGTGTCCCTCGGGGAGTCCTGTTGGGGGTGCTTCGGCAGTATGGGGTACCGAAGCCCCTGATACGAGCTGTTCGGTCCCTGTACGACCAGTGTCAGAGTTTGGTCTGCATTGCCGGCAGTAAGTCTGACCCAATTCTCTTCATAACTTTTCTGTACCAAATTTCTAGGCGCAGCCGAGGCGTAGAGAGGGTCCGGTTTAGTAGCCTCAGTATTGCATCTCTGTTTTTTGCAGATTATGTGGTTCTGTTGGCTTCTTCTAGCCGTGATCTCCAACTCTCACTGGAGCGGTTTGCAGCCGAGTGTGAAGCGGCTGGGGTGAAAATCAGCACCTCCAAATCACGCGATCATGGTCCTCAGTCGGAAAAGGGTGTCGTGCCCTCTCCGGGTCGGGGATGAGATCCTGCCCCAAGTTGAGGAGTTCAGGTATCTTGGGGTCTTGTTCATGAGTGAGGGAAGAATGGAACGGGAGATCGACAGGCGGATCGGGGCAGCGTCTGCAGTGATGCAGTCCATTGTGGTGAAGAAGGAGCTAAGACGAAGCTCTCAATTTACCAGTCGATCTACGTTCCTAGCCTCACCTATGGTCATGGGCAGTGGGTCGTGACCGAAAGAACAAGATCCCAGATACAACGGGCTGAAATGAGTTTCGTCTGCAGGGTGTCCGGGATAGAGATAGGGTGAGAAGCTCGGTCATCCGGGAGGGGCTAAGAGTCGAGCCGTTGCTCCTCCGCATTGAGAGGAACCAGATGAGGTGGCTGGGGCATCTGATTAGGATGCCTCCTGGACGCCTCCCTGGTGAGGTGTTCCGGGCATGTCCCACCGGGAGGAGACCCGGGGTCAACCCAGGTCATCCTGGAGAGACGATGTCTCCCGGCTGGCCTGGTAACGCCTCTTTTGTTAAACAAAAGATTAACAAAGCGGCAGGCCCGGACCACGTGTCCCCATCCTGCCTCAAAGTCTGCGCGGACCAGCTCGCGCCAGTCTTCACTCAGATCTTCAACAGATCACTGGAAATGTGCGAAGTTCCATCCTGTTTCAAACGCTCCACCATCATCCCAGTCCCCAAGAAACCTGCAATCTCGGGTCTGAATGACTACAGGCCTGTCGCTTTGACATCTGTGGTCATGAAGTCCTTTGAACGTCTTGTGCTGGACCACCTCAAGAGTGTCACAGGTCCCCTGCTGGACCCCCTGCAGTTTGCCTACCAAGCGAACAGATCTGCGGATGATGCAGTCAACATGGGACTGCACTTCATCCTAGAACACCTCGACAGTGCAGGGACCTACGCGAGGATCCTGTTCGTGGACTTCAGCTCAGCGTTCAACACCATCATCCCTGAACTCCTTTCATCCAAGCTTCTCCAGCTCAGCGTCTCACCTGCCATCTGCCAGTGGATTTACAGCTTTCTGACGGGCAGGACACAGCAGGTCAGGCTGGGGGAGGCCACCTCATCCACACGCAGCATCAGCACTGGGGCGCCCCAAGGTTGTGTCCTCTCTCCGCTGCTCTTCTCTCTCTACACGAACGACTGCACCTCAGCGAACCCGACTGTCAAACTCCTGAAGTTTGCAGATGACACCACTGTCATCGGCCTCATCAAGGACGGTGACGAGTCTGCATATCGACAGGAAGCGGAGCGGCTGGAGCTGTGGTGCGGCCGACACAACCTGGAGCTGAACACGCTCAAGACTGTAGAGATGATCGTGGACTTCAGGAGGCATCCTTCGCCACAGCTGCCCCTCACGTTGTCCAGCTGCCTTGTGTCAACCGTCGAGACCTTCAAGTTCCTGGGAATTACAATCTCCCAGGACCTGAAGTGGGCGACCAACATCAACTCCGTCCTCAAAAAGGCCCAGCAGAGGATGTACTTCCTGCGGCTTCTGAGAAAGCATGGCCTGCCACCGGAGCTGCTGAGACAGTTCTACACAGCGGTCATCGAATCAGTCCTGTGTTCTTCCATCACAGTCTGGTTTGGTGCTGCTACAAAAAAGGACAAACTCCGACTGCAACGGACAATCAAAACTGCTGAAAGGATTGTCGGTACCCCCCTACCCACCCTTGAGGACTTGCACGGTGCCAGAACTAAGACAAGGGCGTGCAAAATCCTCTCGGACCCTCCCCACCCCGGTCACCAGCTATTCCAGCTCCTTCCCTCAGGTAGGCGCTACCGATCAATGCAAACTAGAACTAGTAGACATTCCAACAGCTTCTTCCCTCTTGCAATCAACTTCTTAAACAGCTAACTTACAATTCCATTACAACAAGCTGGCAATTTTTTGACTTGAGTTCGTTGTCACATTTCTGTATTATGTATTACTCGTGCACTCACTGTAGTTGTCTCGGCGTGCTGCACTATTTGCATATAGTGGCCACTCATGCCAGAGTAGCATCTGCTCCATTTGCACACTGATTGAGGAGTATCTGTAACATTTGCACAACCATTGTCCCAGATTATCGCACTACTCGTCACTTTAAACCGCATACACTCCTTGAAGTCTCAGTGCCCTTTGCACAATGGTCATTGCACCGGACTATTGCGATATTAGCCATTCGAACTGAGGACTCTGCATCTTTTTGCACAATTGTTGTTGTTTTTTGTCAATGTCTTTGTCTCCAAAGTGTTCTGTAAATTGACTGTCTGTTGTACTAGAGCGGCTCCAACTACCGGAGACAAATTCCTTGTGTGTTTTGGACATACTTGGCAAATAAAGATGATTCTGATTCTGATTCTGATTCTGGGATAAGAGCTGGATGAAGTGGCTGGGGAGAGAGATCTGGACATCTCTACTAAATCTCCTGCCCTGACCTCGGATAAGCTGAATAAAAATGGATGGATGGATGGATGGATATTGGTGCAGCAATCAGCATAGCGTTCTCTGTTGTTTCTCCACTGCTGAAAAAGATCCAGCTGCCTTGGGCAGAATCTGGACCAGTCACTGAACATAACATTCCTCTACATGTTCAGGTACCAGAAATTAAAAACAAGAGTCAATGGCAACAGCAAAATAAGATGTTTGCGATTGGTAGAAAATATTTGGCAATTTTTTAATGGGTGCAACACACATCATCAGCTTTGCTGCTCATTCCACAGATGTATCTTCCTTACAGATGTGCACCATTTAAAACAAAACTGTAAAATTGTTGCATTGAAGAAATAATCTACCAAACACAAATTTCCTCAATATTTGTACAATTTATCATTAGTAATTGTTTGTCCCAACTAGCTTTGCTGACAATGTTGGTTTGACATCTGAAAAGCAGATCATATACCAGAGGTCAGTAACTCAGCATGAGTTTAACCATTAGTGTATAATAGAGCACTCTGCCAAAATGCCTTTTGACCTGTTAAGGTTGCTGTGCTACTCTCTTATGCATGACAATAAAGTACACAATGCAAAGGATGAGAAGCTGGTTCGAACCTTGGAGACCTCATAAAGTTAGAGCAAGTCAAGTAACACAAATGTTTTTTGGGTTTCAGCTACAAAAATATGGCCACCCGCTACCCTCTGCCATGATGGAATACAGAATGAAATTGATTATTTTCTACAATTCTGGATCCTTTTGGTATTTAGACAAAATCATGATGCTGATATGTTATTAAGACACCTGGGAAACATTGTGGGGGGGGAAACACAATATCTGTCTTCTTTAAGACAACCCTGGACTACAGCAACACATGGAATCATGGACGTGGACGAACACAAGCAGAAACATAACACAAGTCAGTATCAAATCAGTGAGCCACTTACCCAGCATCCCTTTCTCTGCATTGGACAGGCACAAATCCTTTTCGGCAGATGGTAGAACAAAGGCAACCACAAAACATTCGACCCCATCAGCCATCAGAGCCAGGCCCAGCACCATGAAGAGTGTCCACTGGAACTTTCCATGGCCACAATCTTCCATGATATCCTCATACTGTTCCGATAGCTCCTGCAGTTCTGAGAGTGCACCGCCAGTTCGAGATTTCGCCCTGAGATTGTGCGGGAAATAAAACAATTGTTCTGGTTGAATCACTCCATATTGAGCTCACATTAACACCAAAAGAATACATGCTGGTAATTGGACAGAATGACTACTAAAGCGACAAATAAGACTTTATTTAAATTAACTTTCTGTAAACTGCATTCCCTCACGTAATTTTTCGATAACATCAAAATGTTAACTTCTTTCTAGATTTTATTACTGAAAACATAATACCATTAATTTTACATGAATTTAACTGAGGATTACAGTGCATCTGTAAAGTATTCACGACACTTCACTTATTTTCCATTTAATTCTACACAATCCATAATGACAGTGAAAAAAGTGTTATGAGATTTTTGCAAATGTATATACTGAATGTATATTTTCTCTCTGAGCCCTCACCTTATCATGGTGGAGGGTTTCGTGTGTCCCAATGATCCTAAGAGTTAAGTTGTCTGGGGCTTATGCCCATAGCAGGGTCTCCCATGGCAAGCAGGACCTAGATAAGGGACCAGACAAAGCATGGCTCTGAACCCCCAATGATGAGTACTAGTTTTGGATCACGTTTTCCCTCGCCCGGACATGGGTCACTTGGGCCCTCCTCTGGCCAGTCCTGGAGGTGGGGCACGATGACGAGCACACGGTGCCTGCACTCATGGGGCCCAGCCGGGCACAGCCCAAAGAGGCAACATGGATCCCCTTCCCCATGGGTTCACGACTTGTGCGAGGGGCCAAGGGGTCGGTATGCAGAGAGTGGGGTGGTGGCCAAAGGCGTGGACCTTGGCGGCCTGACCCCTGGCTGCAGAAGCTGGCTCTTGGAACATGGAATGTCACCTCTCTGGCAGGGAAGCAGCCTGAGCTGGTGTGTGAGGTCGAGAAGTTTCAACTTGATATAGTCGGAGTCACCTCGACACCCAGCTTGGGCTCTGGTACCAGTCCTCTTGAGAGGGGTGGACTCCTTTCCACTCTGGAGTTGCCCCCGGTGAGAGGTGCCGAGCAGGTGTGGGCATACTTAGTGCCACCTGGCTCAATGCCTGTAAGTTGAGGTTCACCCCGGTGTACGAGAGGGTAGCTTCCCTCTGCCTTCGGGTGCGGGGTTGGGTCCTGACTGTTGTTTGTGCCTATGCACCAAACAGCAGCTCAGAGTACCCACACTTTTTGGAGTCCTTGGAGAGGGTGCTAGAGAGCACTCCCGCTGGGGACTCCCTCCTTCTGCTGGGGGACTTCAATGTTCACGTAGGCAATAACAGTAAGACCTGGAAGGGTGTGATTGGGAGGAAGATCCCCGATTAGAACCCAAGCGGTGTTCTATTATTGGACTTCTGTGCTTGTCATGTATTGTCCATAATGAACGCTATTTTCAGACATTAAGTGTCCATACGTGCACTTGGCACCAGAACACCCTTGGTCATAGTTTGATGATCAACTTTCGAGAAAGAACAAGATTGTAGATACAAGTGATGGCACTTTGTTTCCTGTGCAGGGTGTCTGGGCTCTTCCTCAGATATTGGGTGAAAAGCTGGGTCATCCAGGAGGGGCTCAGAATGGAGATGTTGCTCCTCTGCATTGAAAGGAGCCAGATGAGGTGGCTTGGGCATCTGTTTAGGATGCCTCCCGGATGCCTCCCTGGTGAATGTTCCAGGCATGTCCCACTGGGAAGAGATCCCGGGGACAACCCAGCACATGTTGAAAGGACTGTCTCTCGGTTGATCCAGAAGAGCTGAATGAAGTGGCTGGGGAGAGGGAAGTCTGGGCTTCCCTTCTTAAGCTGTTGCCGGATAAGTGAAAGAAAATGGATGATTGAATGGATATATGTACATAAGTATTCACAGCCTTCCCAAATATGATACTTTGTAAATGCATGATTTGAGGAATATATGAATTTATTCCATTTTGGAAAAACAATGTCACAGCAAATGTGGAAAAAATGGACTGTGAACACTTTACGGCTACATTTTTAACTTTATACAGAAGCAGAGGGACCGTAGTTGTTCGGTCATGATATTTTCTTTGAATACCACACTCACACTTATAAGACACAACATTATATGCAGTACCTGTAACTGAACAAGAATTGAGCCCACACCAGCTATGTGAAGTACAACATTACTACTGACTCCAAGTTAAGATATTAGCAATGTGTTAATTACTTATGTATGTACTGTATATCATTGTAGTTTGCTGTGATTTCGCTGAGTATTGTGTCTAATATTTTCCCCATTAAGAAAGTTTTGTTAAAAACCTTTTTATTTCCATCTAAATAAATACACAAAGTATGCCCATTGCATTTAAGTGATTACGAGAGTGATCTAACTCGTGAATCTACAACCCCAATTCCAATGAAGTTGGGACGTTGTGTTAAACATAAATAAAAACAGAATACAATTATTTGCAAATCATGTTCAACCTATATTTAACTGAATACACTACAAAGACAAGATATTTAATGTTCAAACTGATAAACTTGATTGTTTTTAGCGAATACTCATTAACTTGGAATTTTATGGCTGTAACACTTTCCAAAAAAGCTGGGACAGGGTCATGTTTACCATTGTGTTACATCACCTTTTCTTTTAACAACATTTAATAAACGTTTAGGAACTGAGGACACTAATTGTTGAAGCTTTGTAGGTGGAATTCTTTCCCATTCTTGCTTGATGTACAACTTCAGATGTTCAACAGTCTGGGGTCTCCGTTGTCGTATTTTCTGCTTCATAATGCGCCACACATTTTCAATGGGAGACAGGTCTAGACTGCAGGCAGGCCAGTCTAGTACCGGCACTCTTTTACTACGAAGCCATGCTGTTGTTACACGTGCAGAATGTGGTTTGGCATTGTCTTGCTGAAATAAGCAGGGGCGTCCATGAAAAAGACGTTGCTTGGATGGCAGCATATGATTCTCCAAAACCTTTATGTACCTTTCAGCATTAATGGTGCCTTCACAGATGTGTTAGTTACCCATGCCATTGGCACTAACACAGCCCCATACCATCACAGATGCTGGCTTTTGAACTTAGCGTCCATAACAGTCCGTCCGGATGGTTCTTTTCCTTTTTTACCCGGAGGACACGGCGTCCACAATTTCCAAAAACAATTTGAAATGTGGACTCGTCGGACCACAGAACACTTTTCCACTTTGCAACAGTCCATCTTAGATGAGCTCGGGCCCAGAGAAGCCGGCGGCGTTTCTGAGTGTTGTTGATAAATGGCTTTTGCTTTTCATAGTAGTTTCAAGTTGCACTTACGGATGTAGCGCCAAACTGTATTTACTGACATTGGTTTCCTGAAGTATTCCTGAGCCCATGTGGTGATATCCTTTACACATTGATGTCGGTTTTTGATGCAGTGACGCCTGAGGGATCGAAGGTCACGGGCATTCAATGTTGGTTTTCGGCCTTGCCGCTTACATGCAGTGATTTCTCCAGATTCAATAGTACGTTGAGGAACATTGTCCTTAAACTGTTCGACTATTTTCTCACCCACTTGTTCACAAAGAAGTGAACCTCGCCCCATCTTTGCTTGTGAATGACTGAGCAATTCAGGGAAGCTCCTTTTATACCCAATCATGGCATCCACCTGTTCCCAATTAGCCTGTTCACCTGTGGGATGTTCCAAACAGGTGTTTGATGAGCATTCCTCAACTTTCTCAGTCTTGTCTGTCCAAGAACGTGTTGCAGCCATAAAATTCTAAGTTAATGATTATTTGCTAAAAACAATCAAGTTTATCAGTTTGAACATTAAATATCTTGTCTTTGTAGTGTATTCAATTAAATATAGGTTGAACTTGATTTGCAAATCATTGCATTCTGTTTTTATTTATGTTTAACACAACGTCCCAACTTCATTGGAATTGGGGTTTTACCTAAATTCAGATACCAATGCCCCACATCCTCCATAGCCAAAAGAGTACCAAAATATTAGAAATAACCTTCTGTCTGAAATAATCGGTTCTACATCACAATCTAGTACAGTATTGTTAGTTATATAACCTACTGGTAAAAATAAAATAGGTAATGAGAAAAATTATAGGCTATTTTTGCATTGAATCTTATTATATGTCTGTACTGAATCTTGTGGTCTGTGAGTGCATTGTAGATATGTCTCACCTTGCAGCTCTTTGTGTGGCCTTGACCTCGTCAGGATGTGGTATACCTTGATACTCTCCTTCGTACATCTGGTCTTCTTCATCATGACCTTCAGTTACATCACTAGCAGCGTCCTCTTCCTGGGGAGGGTATTCGGCTTGGTAGCCATATCCATCGTGACCACCTCCATCACCTTCGCCATATGTCCCATAGCTGTCCCCATCACTTTGGTGGTATATGTTGTTTTGGTCACGGTTGGCCATGCTGTTTCTGTGCTGACTAATTGTACAAGTGGAAAGTGTCCCTTGCCTATGTGTTTTGTGAGAATAATCAGCAGCCTGTTTTACCTTTGAAGGGTAAAAAAATGTGAACCTTCAGTTACAGCATGATGAGTAAATTGCTTGAAAATATCAGATCCATTGGGCACAGTTATTGCACTTGTTGCTTTCTTGTAGTGAGTGTGTGATAGTGCGTGCCAGAATTTGATTTCAGATTTAAGATTCCTGATTTCAGAAGACTTCAGAAAATTGAAGGTGTCTCGAATATCCACTCCTAGAGACAGAAACAAAATGTTTAGTTAATTCTCAAACCACAATGAGATTTTCCCCATCTTTACGGTACGTTTATACCATGTTCCCAGTGGCCATGGAAGCCCTATTTGCCCGAAACACAATGCGCTGTGGGATGTTTGCAATTTTTGTCTTCGTATTCAAGTCTTGCTAAGTTTTCTCACGGTCCAACATGGTATATGCGACAGACTGTGGGGGGATAGGGCTACATAGTTACTGAGGCTCAAAGGTGGAAAATGGTTCAGACCGTGGTTTACCACAGATGCCAGTACGTTCCCTCCCAATACATTACATTCTGAAGAGGTCTCTTACAATTCTGAGGTCAAGTCAAGGCATTCTATGAATTCAACGTGGACGCCGGGCAGCTTTGGAGTGTGTTTGTGGTCCCAATAGAGTTGTGTGAAGCTCGCCAGCTGGGCCCGGGTCCAGAGTCGGCATCAGCACAAGGGGGTCTCATACTGTCTCTCAATAAATGCTTGATAATGTTAGTTTTCTGTCAATAACTAATTCACAAATCCATATCTTGTACCAAAACATGCAAAAGGGCCCGTTATACACCACTGCGCAGTGCACTCGCTCTCTCTCTCTCGCTATATATATATATATTATATAGTATATCATATATCGTATGGTTTTCGTTCTGTCAGGTTTAGTTGCCCAAACCCAGTTTTAATACGAGCAACTAGGTTTCTCAACCGCACCATGAGTGCCGTGGCAAATATTTTGACAATTTAAAAATCTCGTAGGGCGTCCACAGCAATCACAGCCTGCCACCTTTGCCCATCCCGTCCCCCATGTTGTGTCACAACCATCCCGTTTTGTCCATGGTGGCCTGAGACAGGGCTGCCATGGCCTCTGGGAACATAGTGTGAATGTAGCATTATGTTCTGAATTGACACACTCTTATCATAAAAATTCACATACGGTGAACCAAAGGAGAGCATTTAATGCCTGCGCGATATTAAGGATGTTTCTCTATGTACCGGAAAATCACTTTGAACTTCTGGCACAATACTTCAGTCTAAACTGATGTTATGAGATGCACTAAAATATTAAAACATACAGTATACATATAATCACACATGAACATAGGATCCAACGAAACGCTTGACTTGGAATAATGGCGCTATCAAGTTGTAACAGGAAGAAGAGAGAAGGCAAACAACAACAAAAAAAGAGAATAAAAAGACACAGGAAGACAGATTTAAGAAAGTGAAAGGGGCGAGACAAACAACCACTACAACTGCTTGTGGCACTTCATTTAAAAGTTCAGATTCAATTTAGGTTTTTTTTCACGAATTAAGGTTTTCGTTGTGTTGAGGAAAAAGTTGGACCCAAGCGCAGGGAAGCAGGGAGGCAGGCAGCAATTCAGGATGTACTCAAAAAAAGTATTTATTTTCAAAGAACAAAAGACAAACAACTGTGATTGGCTGGCAACCAGTTTCGGGTGTACCCCGCCTCCTGCCCGCAGTTAGCTGGGATAGGCTCCAGCACGCCAGCAACGCTAGTGAGTATAAGCGGTAGAAAAAATGGATGGATGGAAAAGACAAACAAGTCATGTAGAAGCAAACAGTACATTAATTACATTAACCCGACTAAAATTGCTGGTGGGAACATCATTTAAAAAAATAAAATGAAATTACAGTTTTGTCACAAATTAAGATTTTCGTAGTGTTGAGGAAAAAGGGAGATTCAAGCGTAGAGAAGGAGGAAGGCAGGCAGGAGTTCAGGATACACTTAAAAAAGTAATTATTTTCACAAAACAAAAGAAAAAAAAATCAATCAATCAATCAACCAATAAGTCAATCGATCAATCAATCAATCCATTATTTACACAGCATCTTTCAAATTTGAAACAAAAACACAGCCCTTCACAAAATGGGTATCCATCCATCCATCCATTTTCTGAGCCTATCCCAGCTATCATCGGGCAGGCGGCGGGGTACAACCTGAACTGGTTGCCAGCCAATCGCAGGGCACATACAAACAAACAACCATTCACAATCACAGTCAAACCTACGGGCAATTTTGAGTCTCCAATTAATGCATGTTTTTGGGATGTGAGAGGAAACCGGAGTGCCCGGAGAAAACCCACGCAGGCACGGGGAGAACATGCAAACTCCACACAGGCGGATTGAACCCCGGTCCTCATAACTGTGAGGCTGACACTCTAACCAGTCGACCACCGTGCCGCACAAAATGGGTAATAAGAGAAAAAAAATCCTCCTCCACCTACACGCTGTTAGGTCAAACAGAATGGAGGATCTGTATCCGTTTTATGCCGGAACAGTTTTATTGTGTGACAGTGGAGTTTTAAGCTTCCAGTGTGGTTTCTTAGTATTATAATTGATGTTTTTTGAGAATCAGAATCGATCCGTTGAACAGAACAAAGATTTTGGAGGGGAGAGAGAAACAAAAACAAAAGACAAAGCACTAATTGTAAACAGGATGAGAAAAGTAAATCATTACATATCTACAGCAATTAAACCTTAGATATGAGTGTTACATGGGGCTGTAGTGCTGCAACCTATGAGGGAAGGACAGGACAAGAAAGAACAGGACAAGCGCAGGAGAAAAAGCATGCAGGACAAGGGTCGTGAACCCGGCTGTACAACTGAAGTGTGGTGGGAGTGACTGTAAATTATAAAAGTCTCGAGGACGACAGTGTGAGTGAGGGGATACACAAGCAATTCACATATTCATGAGTTATTTGTCGCAATAAGTGAGTGGCCCCACACCCAGCAAAAGAGTCCCAGGGGTGTGTGCCTTGGGACATATGCAAGTGAATTGATACCGTTTTGCATGCACAAAGACTGACAGAAGTGTCCTGTAATTGCTGTGCCCACACCGAACAGGCTGAGGACCCCACCCTATCAATCGAGGGGAGGGATCCACCCGAGAGCAGCCCGGTGGACGGGACACGTCCTACACCGAGGGATCCAGGGAGGTCCGCCGGCACCACTTAGGCGCCCCGCCAACCCCAGGAGAGCCAGACGACCCCCCAACCTGCAGGGCCCACAATGCAGCCAGTCCCTGCCCAGCCCAAGGGCGGCAGAGTATCCCTTGTTTGTTGGAAAGGAGGAAGGCTAGGGGCACCCGGCAAGGAAACGATAAAGGGGGGGGACCCAGGGAGCAGCCGCGGGTCATGAGAGGGGAGCCCCAACGCCAACCAGTCATCCAGCCCGGGGGGGCGGCCTCAAGAGCACAGCCATGAAGCTAAGTGGGAACCCACCTCCCCCCTGTTACTATGACTCCCAGGTCCCCAACTGGCAGTCATTTATTTATTTACAGGATTTAACACCATTTGTGGTAGGCCATTTTATATAGTGGGCAACAATATTTGCTTTGCCACAGTTTCTTCCACAGCTACAAGTTGTAGAATCTTTGATAAAGATATGATTTCTCCTATTATTATATATTTAGTTATCCATCACTCCATTTTCTATCCCACTGGTCTTTATTGGGGTCGTGGGTGTGCTGGATGCTATTCCAGCTGACTTTGGGGAATAGACAGGGTACAGTCTTGACTGTTCGCCAGCCAATCACAGGGCATGTATCGACAATCATTCACACTCTCATTCACACCAATGGACAATTGAGAGCAGTGGTTCTTAACACTGTACTTGGAGGTACTGAACCTCGCAAATTTCATGTGAATTCACAGAACCCTTCACAATTGGAAAAATAAAATATAGTTTCTTTCAAATTCAAACGGGTTTCTATTTTATTTAAATGAAACACACATCAGTTGCACACAAAATCACACATGAATTTCACACACCAAAAAAAAAATTTAATTCTATGAAATTTTCTGCAAATGAGGGAATTTTGACAAGTGCCACTCTCATATCATTTTTCACAACAAAGTCAGTTTATTTTCTTTGCTTTTATGTCTGCCAACCTTGAAAAGGATTGTTCGCTAAGATATGTCCAGTATCGTAGTAGCTTGCCCAAATTTGGAAGTGGTTGCTTAGCGGCCCACCAGGAACCAGTAAGAATGCTTTTCACGCTTGCTGATCTATCATTGTCGTAGATATGACACACCACTTTGATCTGCGTGTCTATGGCAATGCTAAGCTAGAAGAGGGAAAGTGTCATCAAATTCCTTTTGTTTGTGGACGGCACGAAAACCAAAATAAATACAAAGTGTGTAGGATGCCTGCACATTGTGCTGCATACAGTTGCACACAATGCAGTAAAAGCAGAACTGGGAAAAAACTTTCATTGGTAAGAACATTTTTTGGGCTCTTTTTTCCAAATGTCCTGCATTAATAGGACATTGTTTGACATTGACAAAAATAAATCTCATGAAAATTTGTTGAGAAATCAGCAATCTTAGTTCACACATTGCCTTTGATGGGAACACTGACCCCACCAACGTGGCCGCCACGTAGGCACATCACACGTAATGGCATTTTCTAGTATCTATTTATTTTGCTATTCAAGTCTGTGTATTGCTGTTAGAACTCTAAAATCACTCCACCAACTCCTTTCCCATTAGATCCACCGTCTGATGCCACTGCAATGCGAGGTGCCGTGACGTCAGACGACCACCTTGAGCATCACTATCCAACGCAACATGGCGTTCCATTGCTGCACCCTTGCAGCACATACACAATGAACGGTCCCTTCTAAATGCAGGGTAAAAAGGCTTTTTACGGACGGACGGATGGATGCACACTTTGTGTGTGTCTTGTCCTCCGCCACATCCCTGAGACTGACTCACCGTACCCCTGGGGTTTGATCGAACCCAGGTTAAAGTAGAACCAAACAGACCACCAACAAAAAAACTGTCTAGTCAATTTGACACATCACAGACAAGCCGGACAATGAATGAATGAATACGAAATTCGGAAAGTATATGAAGTCAGGCTTCAAAATGGTCAAGAATGTAAACATGCTTTCAGCTAGCAGGATCTGTGGACGTGTCGATGAATGCTCTGAAAATCCCGCTTCCCCAGAACTCTCAGCAGTCAATTAAACACACGCCTTCTTTCATGGCTCCTAATAGGGAGAGAAGACTTTCCAGCGACGGACATTACAAACGCTCTAACTGGAAGCAGAGAAACAGCCTCTGAACTGGCATATTGAGCCGCGCCACCAAGACAATTTTTCCTCCTTTGAAATTCAGCGTGACAGCGCGCTTTTGTGGCCGCAGAAGGGTGTGCCATAAGCGGCCACGGTGGTGCGACTCGCACCGGTCCTCCTTGGATGATTTATTTCTTTTTTTTCCCCCTCCTCCTCCTCGCCCTCCGACTTGTGGCTGGTTGCTGTGAGGCTGACGGCCCTAAATCTATTATGGGTCAGGGTTAGGCTACTCTAACCGGTGCCGGACTGGCAAAGGGGCGCGAGGTGGCGGCAGGAAGTGGAAATTCAGCTGAATAGCCACTGCATTGAATAAGAGTGCTTGGTGTTTGTATATTGGGGGAGGGCCTCATGCTAGAAAGCATACGCCCCAGCCTGCTGTCATCATGGGTCTAGTTTTAAGCCCTGCCCCAAAAAATCAGGCCAACTGAGGTGATGAAAAAGTATTTTAAACTATATCTCAAAAAATCACTACTAAATTGTTCTTTGCACATGTTTTGAGCACTTCAATATATTTATCATATTTAATGTATTGCGAAACAAAACGCAACAATGAGTTTAGTTTAACTTCAACAACCACTGATTTAGAGTTTTGGAATGTGGGAGGAAGCAAACCAGATATTTATTTAAAATATAAATATTTAGAATTTAATAAATTCACAATATTTCAAATCATTTTGTGGAATCAAAGTATAATTTAGAGGTGGTGAGGACGCAGTCATTGTCAGATTTAATTTAATTTTGTCAAATTTGTGTTGAGACCCAATCCAGAAATATGGTGGACTGGACATGACTGCACTAAAACCACTGTACACTGTGTATTGTATTATACTGTAGGTCATAATCAGATATTGCGTTCACCATTTTCACTCATTCATTCATTTATGTATACAATTAGTACTTAATACAATAAAAGGTGCACTAAAAATGGAATGTAATATGAGATTTGAATGCATAAATGTGTCTCATAATCCTTATACTACTGGTTTTGAACTCATTTCCTTAGTGTCTATATTTGAGATTACCGGTATATGTGCAATTGTGCATGAGATTAAATCTGGTCCCAGTTGGAAAATGCATCAGATAATTGTGAAAAATATTTCTGTAAGAACAACAAGATGCAATCTCATTTCTCTTTATCTCCTGTATGTGTTGTAGTTTACAGTTCACATTTTTTGTTCGGTATTTATCTTCTTATTTCCTTTCTTCAACGCAAACAATAATATAAAGCACAGGCGAAAAAAAGAGACAATAATGACTATTGTGACTGACAGGTGACCCGCATTGATCCAACCTTCCAACAACAGACTATTTGCCACTGACAGATGGGCAGCAGGAAATTAAATTCTGGCAGACCTCATCCGTTTACCATTGTTGCACTGCCAGGCTTTATCTGCTCTCCATTTTTGAATAACGAACATAATTAATCTGATAGAGTCAGCAGCATCCACTGTGGGGTTCAACAACTTGTAAAAATGTAATCAGATCATTGAGATTCCAAGAATGTGACTTCCCCAAATGCATGTTTTCATACGTTATGAATCTCTTCAGAATTTTAAAATGCAATAAGTAATTACTTTGCAAACCTATGCTGCCAATTCAATCATGCGCAAATATGACCAACATGCATCCATTCTTGAGTTTGGTTGAGTTCTCTGCCACGTGTCTTTTCAACTGTCTTGAGAAACAAAATTATGGAATGCAGCGCATCAAGTCATAATGAGAGATGACTTATGCCTTAATTCCCATTGCACATTTTTCCCTTTTAATTTCACACTTAGAATTGCTGAAATGGTACCAAAAGTCGTCTTTGCAGTTAAAAATATGACAGCACCAGTTTGACCCTGGAAATGATTCATTTAAATTCAATTATTTCCTAAGGGAAAAGGTACAGTTAAGAATTGTAGGTTGACCAGTGTCCTTTAAATTTGGAGCGTCCACTTTATTGGGAAAATTGTCCTCCATGCAAAATACTAATACAAGAGCTGAAATAAAATCAATACTGGTAATAAAGTTAATTTAAGTGACACAATAAAAAAATTGTTTAGGTGCACTGAATTAAAAAAAATATTCAAATTGAAAATGAGTGGGCTATCAAAAGGACAAAGATTTATGTGTGGGAACTCAAACATGCAAACAAGGATGGCATCTGCTCATGTTGCCAGCCAGAAGCTGTTCCTAACTTGCTACTGAAAGAAAAAGGCTTGTGAAATAACCTCCAGTTATGTTCTGTAAAAGCGACATGTAAATGTTCCACTGATTAAGCATAAAGACACTCTTATCGTTATTCCCAAAAAACAAATACTTTGTGGGTAGAACATCTATGTATGTAATGTACCAACAGAAGTCGATTTTCTATTCTTCATCTGTTTTCCTGCTTCATCCTTTAATTAGTGGCTCGGGAGATGAGTTATGTCTAGAACAGATGTTCGCTCAGGTTGGAATCTGATGGTTGATTGAATTTTAACTTGGTTAAGGACCGCACACAAGAGCACATGCTAAACACACATGCGCACATCCTCTCACATAAACTGTCAAAACTAATAAAGACTCGATGAGCCTGATCTACTAAAGGTTTGCGCATGCAACAACAGATGCAACCTTGATTGCGCACGGAAACAAATGTGGAAGCTGTTCTCCGCACCGGGAGCAGCCAGAATCGTGTCCGCAAAACACGCCAAATTGCAGTTCATTTTGCATGTTGTGTGAGGAGCATGTAGAAATTTATTAATTTAGTTGATTCATCAAACCTGAGATGAATTGTGTCGGCTGGTTTTGTGTCTAGGAGGGGGCAGGGAGAGGTTTTCTGCTCATTTAAATATTTTTGAAATGCTAACAAAAAATGATGGTGGCATCTCAGCACCAATGCAATTTGGGAGCTTCTACTGTATATGATCTGATGGCTGACTTGGAGACAGTCACAAGGAGTCATGCCATGTCACCTATTACAAAACTCCTTTCAACTCAGCATTTCTTTGCATCTGGGTCATTTCACCACACTGTGACAGTTGGTGCTGCCCTCTCTCAAAGCAGTTTTCCCAGGGTGCTCTCCTATGTTTTACACCCAATGGTACGCAGGATGGGCACATACAGTACATCTAATTCCACGCACTCAGGATGATTTAAATCAAACAAATCAGAGCTTTTATGTGGCCCTGGCTATCCCAAAATGATCAGACTGATCAATATATTATCTGTAAATCAGTAATATGTTTACTTGGCTCGACCACTAACACTTCCGATTTCATCACTTCAATCTTCATTTTGCGCTTGTGGTACTCTTGCAAACTCTGCCACATTTACATCTGTTGCCAACAGGGCATGCAATCTTTTAAATTGAGTGAACACATACTTTATCGATCACTTTTTGGTATATTAGTACAACCCCAATTCCAATGAAGTTGGGACGTTGTGTTAAACATAAATAAAAATGGAATACAGTGATTTGCAAATCATGTTCAACCTATATTTAATTGAATACACTACAAAGACAAGATATTTAATGTTCAAACGGATACACTTTTCTTTTAACAACATTCAATAAACGTTTGGGAACTGAGGACACTAATTGTTGAAGATTTGTAGGTGGAATTCTTTCCCATTCTTGCTTGATGTACAGCTTCAGCTGTTCAACAGTCCGGGGTCTCCGTTGTCATATTTTACGCTTCATAATGCGCCACACATTTTCAATGGGAGACAGGTCTGCACTGCAGGCAGGCCAGTCTAGTACCCGTACTCTTTTACTACGAAGCCACGCTGTTGTAACACATGCAGAATGTGGTTTGGCATTGTCTTGCTGAAATAAGCAGGGACGTCCATGAAAAAGACGTTGCTTGGATGGCAGCATATGTTTCTCCAAAACCTGTATGTACCTTTCAGCATTAATGGTGCCTTCACAGATGTGTAAGTTACCCATGCCATTGGCACTAACACAGCCCCATACCATCACAGATGCTGGCTTTTGAACTTTGTGTCCATTACAGTCCGGATGCTTCTTTTCCTCTGGCCCGGAGGACACGACGTCCACAATTTCCAAAAACAATTTGAAATGTCGGACCACAGAACACTTTGCATCAGTCCATCTGAGATGAGCTCGGGTGTTGTTGATAAATGACTTTTGCTTTGCATAGTAGAGTTTCAAGCTGCACTTACAGATGCAGCGCCGAACTGTATTTACTGACATTGGTTTTCTGAAGTGTTCCTGAGCCCATGTGGTGATATCCTTTACACATTGATGTCGGTTTTTGATGCAGTGCCGCCTGAGGCATCGAAGGTCATGGGTATTCAATGTTGGTTTTCGGCCTTGCCACTTACATGCAGTGATTTCTCCAGATTCTCTGAACCTTTCGATTATATTATGGACCGTAGATGATGAAATCACTATATTCCTTGCAATTGCACGTTGAGGAACATTGTCCTTAAACTGTTCGACTATTTTCTCATGCACTTGTTCACAAAGAGGTGAACCTCGCCCCAGCTTTGCTTGTGAATGACTGAGCAATTCAAGGAAGCTCCTTTTATACCCAATCATGGCACCCACCTGTTCCCAATTAGCCTCTTCAACTGTGGGATGTTCCAAACAGGAGTTTGATGAGCATTTCTCAACTTTCTCAGTCTTTTTTGCCACCTGTCCCAGCGTTTTTGGAACATGTTGCAACCATAAAATTAAAAGCTATTGATTATTTGCTAAAAACAATCAAGTTTATCAGTTTGAACATCAAATATCTTTGTAGTCTTTTCAATTAAATATAGGTTGAACATGATTTGCAAATCATTGTATTCTGTTTTTATATATGTTTAACACAACGGCACAACTTTTGCAATCTTGCTTATCATGCGCAACACTCTCAGCAACAGTGTGCACCATCGGTTATAGGGAAAATGTTATTTGAGATTTTAGTCAAATTATGTGAGAAATCTACCTGTATAGTGCAAGGTACATGACAAAGTAGTAGACACCAGAGAACCTGGAAGAGCCCTTGACAAGTGAAGTGGTGAGCTGTCAGAGCCAGCAAGGCCTTTTCTACTGGCCTAAACATTATCAGAAGCACTGGCCTACATTTATAACCTACTGTGTATTCTAACATTTGTTTCGTGAAATTGAATTGAATTCATTCACTCCCAACAGGCTATTCGCTTTATTTCGTAGTGTTTATCTTGGCTGCACTGCTTCCAGTACTGGGCGTGCGTGTTAGGTTTTTTTTTTTTGTCCAGTCAGATTTTAGCCCCTTTCAGGCCTCTGCGCTGCCATGTCAATCTAATTTGCCGAGGGTCTTCAGAATCAGTAGTGTTGGCCTCCATCCATTTTCTACACTGCTTATCCTCACTAGGGTCGCGGGCGTGCTGGAGCCTATCCCAGCTAACTGCAGGCAGGTAAACCCTGGGTAAACCCTGAACTGGTGCCAATCGCAGGGCACATTTAAACAACCAACCATTCACACTCATATCCATATCTACGGACAATTTAGGGTCTTCAATTAACCTACCACGCATGTTTTTGGGATGTGGGAGGAAACCGGAGTACCCGAAGAAAACCCATGCAGGCACTGGGAGAACATGCAAACTCCACACAGGCTAGGTTGGAGTTGAACCCGGGTCCTCAGAACTGTGAGGCGGCTGCGCTAACCAGGTGCCCAACGTGCCGCCCAGTGTTGGCCTATGTAACTTAAATTATTTGCAAAGGGATTGTTCATTTTAATGTAATTATTTCCAAATCAGTATCATAAGGCGATTATTTTTGCACTGTTGTATTGTTAAAGGCCATGACTGGATTAAAGTTGCTACTAACCTCCCTGCAAAGTGTCACATAAAGCAAATGCTTTTCATAAAGAAAGGAACAGTGGGAGGATTGTCGGGCATTATTTTGTAGCAGGAACCACCTCGGAGGACACTGCTAATCTAACCCTCAGCTTTTAGTTGCGAGTCAACCACAAATTCAAGGCAACCTCTACAGCAATTTAACAAGGAAAAACAAAGCCTGAACAAAATATTGACCCCGCTCCTGACAATCCATCCATCCATTTTCTGAGCCGCTTCTCCTCACAAGGGTCGCGGGTGTGCTGGAGCCTATCCCAGCTATCATCGGGCAGGAGGCGTGGTACACCCTGAACTGGTTGCCTGCCAATCGCAGGGCACACATAAACAAACAACCATTCGCACTCACATTCACACCTACGGGCAATTTAGAGTCTTCAATTAACCTACCATGCATGTTTTTGGGATGTGGGAGGAAACCTGAGTGCCCAGACAAAAACCCACGCAGGCACGGGGAGAACATGCAAACTCCACACAGGCGGGGCCAGGGATTGAACCCAGGTCCTCAGAACTGTGAGGCAGACGCTCTAACCAGACGTCCACCGTGTTGCGCTCCCGACAATATTTTTGGTAATTTGTGGTGAATACTGCAAATGCTTGTTTATTGTTGCAAATCACCTAAACTATTCACTGTGCACACTATATGGCCACTGCCAGTTAACAATAAAGGAATATAGAGATTGTTTAGTAAGACATATAAGTTGTCAATCGTCTAGGAAGACTGATTTCAGAGGTGACTGAGGCTGTTTTGCACTACAGCACAAGTGTCAAACTCAAGGGCGGGGGACCAAATCTGGCCCACCAAGTCATTTCATTTGGCCCGCGAACGCAAATCATCTGTGTCAACTTCCATGATTCTTGCTCATGTTTTCATAAAATAATAATAATAAATAGTATCGTTGAGACATTGCAAGCATTTTCTGTTTACAGTAACTTGAACAAACTCTTATCCTTGACTTCTGATTTCAAAACTAGGTAGCCATCAATTTGTTGTGTGTATGTAATAATATTATGAGGTGACTAAACATTTGTATGGTTTCACAGTCAACGGCCCTTTGAGGGAAACCGTGACTACAATGTGGCCCGTGACAAAAATGAGTTTGACACACCTGCCCTACAGTCTGTTGTAATTCGCCTCAAAGATGATTGACGGGGGGTTGATGTGGGAGCTTTGTTTGAGTCAGTCAAGGTCTTTTCACACCAAACCTATCGAACCATGGCTTTTAAGAGGCATGGTTAAACTTCGTGAACTGGGGTGCAGTCATGCTGGAAATGAAAAAAAAGGGCCTTCTTCAAGCGATTCCCACAAGGTTGAAAGCCTACAACTGTCTAATGTCTTTGAAAGAAAAATAAAGATTCAAGGGAAGCTAATATTTGAATAAACGAAATCTGGGTCGCAGGATGGAGCAAGGAGGGACTGCCTCACATCTGGGTTTGAACACCGGCTCTGACCTGTCTGTGTGGCATTTGCATGTTCTCTCCATTGGGTTTAACTACAAGAGGTTTTGACATCTCACTGACAGAATTGCACAAAAGGGTAACTAGACCCCTCCCCCACATTTATTTCCTTCCACCCTCACTAGTTATAAATGTTGCAGGTGCTGCTTGTGCCTTCTTGTATATTAAATGAACATTCGGTCCCCTCCCAGGCGTGTTGTTCAAGGCATCTCATAGAAGCACTTATTCCTTTCGTTACAAAGACGTAATACCACAGTATGTGTCTCAGATCACAGTTCGATCGCTTAATAACTGAAGAATAACGTAAAAATAGAAAATAGTGTCAATTCGTGCTTTACCAACAGTAATACCAAGAGATTTTAAGCTTTCAGATGAGACTCACATACACAAAAAAAGCACATTCTTTTTTTAAGTTTAGCAAATTCAAGAGGAAAGCACAAAATACTCCCACTTGCTTTAAAGCCACCTGTTATGCTGTCACAACAACTTTCGAAAAACGGTAAGACCCAACAAATGAGCCCAAGAGAAACGTTGGCTAAAAGTTAAGGCTTAGCCTGAGCACAGCAGACTATTGTTCTAATGATTTCCATTTCATTTGGATATGACAGATAAACAATATAACATGCAGCATTCATTAGATTTTTCACAATCCAAAATAAGATCATTCTCACGAAAATCTTACATATGTATGACTTATTAAGGGCCTACGAGTGGTTAGCACATCTGCCTCACAGTTCTGAGGACCGGCGTTCAAATCCCGGACCCGGCTGTGTGGAGTTTGCATTTTCTCCCCGTCCGTGTGTGGGTTTTCTCCGGGTACTCCGGTTTCCTCCCACATCCCCAAAATATGCATGCTAGGTTAATTGAAGGCTCTCTGCCCGTAGGTGTGACTGTGACTGATTGTTTGTTTATATATGCCCCTCGACTGGCTGGCGACCAGTTCAGGGTGTACCCCGCCTCTCGCCCGATGAAAGCTGGGTTGGCTCCAGCACGCCCGCGACCCTAGTGAGGATAGGCGGTACGGAAAATGGATGGATGGGTTGATTTAAAAAATATATTTTTTGCCATGTACCTCCAGAGATGATTTTTGACCTAATTATTTTTAAACTATCACAGAAGTGAACACAGCAAACACACACTAATAGTGTTATTGGAATGTACTGTACAAAGGACAGCTTTCCTGGGTACCTCGAAGCCTGCAGATTGACATTATCATGGAATTCAAAATAATGACCATCTTATCAATCATACATTCTATAGTTATAGTATTTCAAAGTTAAACAAAAATCGGATTTGTCAGGCATGTTTTGCTACAGCAGCTCTGTATGAAAACTGTTTTTGTTTTTCACCCAAACTGTGTCACTGTCAGCGGGAGCACATATTTATTGACTTCAGAGAGTAGCTGTTTCAAGTTTATCAGTCCTCCAATGAGTTCCACATGTGACAGCAGGCAAAGCACCAATTGCAAACAATCTTGAAATCGCTCGCTCACAGCCAGGACCAAACACTTTCAATGAAGCTCTAACATCATTCATATGTATCAGACTAGGTTTAAATCCTGGATATATGGCGAGCATAATAATCACGCTCAGAGCTCTGCAATGAGGCTTTTTAAATCTGAACTTATTCAAATGTGATTGACTTGTGAATGACATTATTTGGGTGAGAAAATATCCAAAATACACGTGCGACTCCTTTTATCTGTGATGTTAATTGAGATACGGATATCGTCGGATTCGGACTTCCACAAACATCACTTAATTTAGGATGGCAATATGACAGGAACATGGCAAGGAGCTGCCACGCTTCACTTCTTGGTTGTAAAGCGTGGGGAAATAAGAGAAGTTTGGCTTTGGAAATATTCAAAATATATCTCCTTCCACTTGGATCAGAGTATATTTTTTACATTGGTACATTCGTGGATAGTAATTCAATAAAGTGATTTCAATGGACAACAGAAATCAATGTTGAGTGGAATAAATACTGCATTTTCTATCAGTATGTTCAGGTCCTGAAGATTTCCTCCTGGACGTAATTAACATCCACCATGGCTGCTCTCTTAAAATAATCTTTATTTCTTTCTATTTTTAATTTTACTACAATGGATGAAGTAAATTTAACTCAGTAATCTCATCAGAATTTATTTGACTGGACTTATCATGGTGGGGATGAATGAAAGCACGCTATAAATACCGCACTGTCTCAAACTCGGCGGCATGGTGGACGACTGTTAGCAAGACACCCAAAGTCAGCTGGGATAAGCTCAGCACACCCGCATCCCATAGTGAACAGTACTGAGAATCGATGGATGGATGTTTCAAACTCATCAAGGAACAACACAGTTAAAAAGAACTTCATTGAATTGGACCACTTGGACTCATTAAGAAAGGCGTGTATGTCCCAAAACATGGGCTGCGGCTGTGCTTTTACTGAGCAGCCTGTGTGAGACTGAGCTGCACACCAGCGGGATGAGCTAGATTGAGGAGGCTGCTGTTTATGTAATACACCTTCACTGCATGAAGCTCAAAGCCTTTCTAGATATGTACCATACCGCAAGCTTGAAACACAGTCACTTCCTCGCAAATAGTTTGTTTTCAATGGAAAAACTTGTTCTCAAGGAGCTTTCAGTCTTGAAAATTGCAAGTGACGTGATCAGCGAGATAAACAGTGCTGCTTAGGGGTGTGATGGATGTGAAGAGAGGAAGCTGAAGAGTCGGCCGAGTCATTTAGACACGATTAATAATGCATCGTGTTCCTATCTACAGCAGGAAGACTCTTTCCCTTTTTCCCTCTCTCTCTCACTCGCTCACACACACACTTTAGGTACAGTGCAGTCTACTGAATCAAATTGGAGCTGAAGTAATCTGCTCTACGTTATAGTAGCATCACCAGATGGTTTTAAAGGACAATGGAACTGTCTTTAGTTACTCTGAGCAGCTTTCAGTGGCCAAATATGACACAAATTATAGTCATGTTTAGAGCTAATTCACTGTTGGTCTACTGTCCACACCCATGCCGTACCTCAGCAGGACTGGAGCTAAAGCCTTCAGCTGCTCTCACCTCTGTGTATCACTGGATAATCACATAAAGGAAAAAGATCCATGTGATTTCTCCCTATCGACAACAAAAAGAAACGAGTGGCATTAAAACATATCCATCCATCCATTTTATATCACGCTTGCCCTCATTAGGGACTCGGGTGAGCTGGACTTTATCCAAAGCCGAGGTGAGATGCACTCTGGACTCGTCGCCAGTCAGTCACAGGGCCCAAATAGAGAAGCAACCATTCACACCTGGACAATTTAATCTTCAATGAAGCGACCACTTGTGTTTTTGAATGTAGGAGGACCGCCAGAGTACCTGGACGAAACTCAGGTAAATACATGAAGAACATCCAAACTCCACATGCAAACAATCCGAAACAGGAACCTCTCGACTGAGGTAGACGAGCTAACCACTGAGGCCAAGTGCAGCCGAAAAAAGTTAGAATTTAAATCATAATAAATAATGACATAATGAGTTGGGAGGGAATTAAAGTAGCCAAATGAAATAAATTCTTAGTGTAATAATTTTCTGGGGTTGAATTTTTAAAATTTACAAATACAGTGGACCCCCACATATTCGCGGTTTGACACCCACAAGTTCACATATTCGCAGATTTGTTAAAAAAAAAAAAAAATATTTTTTTTTTTTTCAATTTTGCTACAGAACTAACCCCCCCAAATGCCTGTGGGCAGTATATCCCTGCTTATTTAAAAAAAATAATAATAATTGGGGGGCCAAAATAACGGTAAAATAGCAAATAAAATAGCAGATAAAATAGCAGGCCGGTTCCTATGCTCTGCGAATAGCAGCGGTCCACTGTTTTTAAATGAGTGTCTTAAAAAAAATTACTTAAATTCCATCTTGATCTTCTTGAGAGTTTTGAGAGGGACTTAAAATAGTTTTGTTATCTTGTCTCAAGAAAAAGGTTTCAACGATTACAGCCTTTCATTAAAATGCAAAACTTCAAACAGTTTGTACAGTCGCGGTTCATTACAAGTTCACCTTTTGACGTGAAAGTCCAGTGAAGCTAGGTGAACAATAACAATGTTCCCATTGAACACATGGCCTTGTTATTATATGTAGCATGTTGTAAAATAAGGACTTCAATATGAGATGCTTATATAACACTGGCAAGCAATCTTTGTGCTTTCTGCCAGTTATTAATACATTCGAGTTATTGTTTGTCATACTTCAACACCATATGAAATAGCTTAAATGATGTTTGACTTGTCCAAAAAAATTGTATACGGTGATCCACAGAATATATGTGCAATGCTTTGATGCATTAAATAAAATAGAAGTATATTGCATGCGTTGTTATGCAAACAAGATTGAAAAAGATTTCAGCCATTGAACAAAAAGAAAAAAAACAAAACAACCTTTAAATATTTGTTTTGCATTTTACAGCCATTACATATACCTTTGGACCCAAATGGTTCAATAAAAACAAGTCTCCTCATTCATTTCAAAAGAAACACATTACAAATAGTTGCCTTACCACAATGGAGTCAAACTGAAGTTTGCGAGTGCTCAGTGGTGTCCCAGTATCGCAACAAATCAATCTCAGAGTTCAATAATCACCCTAAAATCTGAATCTGGAGCTTGAATAGAGAAAGCATCATTTTGACTACACAGGCAGCATGCAGACAGAGCTGAGGGATTAGAAAAGCAAAGGATAGATCTAGCCTCTCTTTCTCTATTTGTCTGTCGGTCTCTCTCTCTTTGCAGCACTCCACTCTGCCGCGTCCTTCCTATCTGAAGCACAGTGGTACAGTCCGCCTCTGTCGTGTACTATGTGCGAGACCATTCCATTAGTCTTGCTGCAGGGGGAGTCCAGGAGTGATGTGAGGAGGGAGGGTATGTAAGAGGGAGGTGATGGTTTGAGAGAAGCAGATGGGTGGCTTGTGGGAGGGGGATGGATGGAAGCAGGGAGGGATGAATAGAGGAGGAGGTGGAGTAAGCGAGTGGGGCTGCCCAGTGACAGATGTGTTGACTTAGTGTGAGATGCTTTCTGCACATTGATGGGAAAGTCCTGCAGATTTGAACAGATATAAGACCATTTCTCCTCTGTGTCTATTGATAGAAAATTGCTTACATCCTTTTTTTGTATTTGTTTTACAACATATGAGAATGACACTCAGTAAGCACAGACCTCCAAACAAGGCCTGACAATACTGCTGTGCTGTATCATAACCACCTCACACATTAGGTAACCAGCAGAAGCACCGTTTATGGTCTAAAGAAGAACGACGTGCCATTGATCTACTCTATGGGAAGTTGATTTCGCTCAACATGGTAATGGTAACACAATAGGATAATAATTCAGTGATAGTTGATCCTGTCTCTTAAAAAAAAAACACTAACATTAATGAAAATAATCTATTGATTAATTAGGCATTCATCATTTTCCATCAACTTTCTTATAGTTGAATGACAATTTAGTCAAATGTCCCTCTTGATAGTAACAGCCACAGGTTCTCTTGGCAGTCCTAAGTGAAACATTGCTCTCCAGTGTTGTCATAAAGATAGAGTTAAAAGGTATGATATTTTGGAATCGATGGGCCTCATTTACCACAAAGGGGCTAATTTTACGACACAAATAAAAGCATTGGCATTCTGGCTGTACAAATAGCCTTTGAAAAAGTGCCTCTTTTGGAGACAACACAGATATCGATTTGAAAATCTTTAAAAAAAAAATTAAAAAAAGATGACATGCGCATGCATCTTAAACGTTTTGGGTAGGCATACACAAATACAGTATGTCACAATGGCAACAATAAGGTCAGTGCTGTTGTTGCATTCGTGCTTCTAATGCTTCTCCAGCAAAGTGTGCATGTGTGTGAAAGGGTGCGGAATCTTCACCACAGAGAGTATGAACAGGAAAAACTATTGTGTGCTAATTAGAAGTATGTTCACGGCAGTATGAAATACACACACACAAACACACACACTCACATCCAGATATGACGTGACTGCTGTGTACTTTGCCTTTGGGAGGCATCCATCCATCCATCCATTTTCTGTACCGCTTATCCTCACTCGGGGTCGGGGGCGTGCTGGAGCCTATCCCAGCTATCTTCGGGCGAGAGGCGTGGTACACCCTGAACCGGTCGCCAGCCAATCGCAGGGCACACATAAACAAACAACCATTCGCACTCACATTCACACCTACGGGCAATTTAGAGTCTTCAATCAACCTACCACTCATGTTTTTGGGATGTGGGAGGAAATCAGAGTGCCCGGAGAAAACCCACGCAGGCACGGGGAGAACATGCAAACTCCACACAGGCGGGGTTTGAACCCCAATCCTCAGAACTATGCTAACCAGTCATCCACCGTGCTGCCCCTTTGGGAGGCAAAAGTGTTTTACATAATAGCAAAAAATATACACCATTGTGTGTTCATAATGAGACTTTTTCTATTAAAATGCTGCAATTTTTTTTCATTTTGTTCCTGTACACTACACCCAACTAAATATAGTAATTGTTTGATAGTTTTTTAATAAAAAATAAACGTGAGGTTGATGCTGTTTTTTTTTTTTTTTTTAAATTTTGGTTTTTGTTTTATGGATAAATATTATTTCATTTGGCATTAAAAAAAAGTATATTATCAGTATACTGTATAGATATACCTCACCGCATAAAACATATGGGCGAACCTTTATCAGAATGTAAGGCATGTGTCCAGTGTGCCTCAAATGAAGTTGACAGAAAATATATATTACACAAAGATGTGCCTGTCTAACGGAAGTAGCTGAAATGATTATGGAGTGTGTATGATGAAAGAACAGTCCTTGTGTTTGTATGTTACACTCT
The DNA here is from genome assembly GCF_024500385.1 of Phyllopteryx taeniolatus. Classification (NCBI taxonomy): domain Eukaryota; kingdom Metazoa; phylum Chordata; class Actinopteri; order Syngnathiformes; family Syngnathidae; genus Phyllopteryx; species Phyllopteryx taeniolatus. The sequence continues at coordinate 1,560,973 of NC_084506.1, forward strand.
GCAGTAAGGACCAGGATAATTATTGATCAAAATTAAGTCAGACTATTTACTTTCTGCATCCCCCAAGGGCCAAACAGACCAAAATGAGCTACGCTTTCATCCCCATGGAGTTGTTGGTTAGGTGGTGTTACAGTTGTAGTTAGAGCTCTTTCAAACTGCTGCTATTCTCTCATTAAATTCTTATTTGCACTGTGGCAAATATAGGGCACATTGAATTGATACTGCTTTGAAGGTGAGTCTGAGTATTTCACATAACTTCCATCCATCCATCCATTTTCTGAGCCGCTTCTCCTCACTAGGGTCGCGGGCGTGCTGGAGCCTATCCCAGCTGTCATCGGGCAGGAGGCGGGGTACAACCTGAACTGGTTGCCAGCCAATCGCAGGGCACATAGGAACAAAACAACCATTCGCACTCACAGTCATGCCTACGGGCAATTTAGAGTCTCCAATTCATGCATGTTTTTGGGATGTGGGAGGAAACCGGAGTACCCGGAGAAAACCCACGCAGGCACGGGGAGAACATGCAAACTCCACACAGGCGGGGCCGGGGATTGAACCCGGGTCCTCAGAACTGTGAGGCTGACGCTCTAACCAGTCGGCCACCGTGCCGCTAACTTCCAGTGTATATTCATATTTTGTTCTCACATTCTTCTCTGAAGATCCCTTGTTGAGGCTGTTACCTTTTTTTAAATAAATTTTGCAGGACACAAAAAGCGAAAACGAAAAGTAAAGCACGCTATGTATATCCATTTGGCAGTTTGAATTATTGAACTATTTCTGTATGTCCAACAATCCATCTACACAAACCATTCTTATTTTATTTCATTTTTGGGTTAAACACCATCAAATAAAGCAGACAGTATGTCCCTTGGTCACCCTTGAAACAATAAATTTAATATTTGTGAAATCAAACAGAGCGCAATCACCTCCTATTCTGTCCCAATAACACGATTGCTTTGACATGCTTTGGATTCACTCCATCATTTGAAGCAGGAAGCAGTTTATGCAGCCAAGCACACACATGCAGAACAGGGGATGGATCCTTAATATCAGTGGTACACTGGCAGAGCAGTACAAAGCTGGTGGTAAGGATTAAATCAGTGTCATCAGTCTGCTTGTCAACCGAACAGTCAGTCTGTGTGAAGATGACATACAAATGAAAATGAAAACCCCAATTTCATTTTCTGTTAATCTCTAAAAGCATTCGGTCTGTAGTTGTTAAGGCCAGATAGCAATGGTAAAATTATACCATCAGTGTACTCAAAACTCTTTTACAATAATACTTGTACCTTATTCACCCAATGGGCGGCTGTGGATCAGTTGGTAGAGTGGGTCGTGCAGTGACCAAAAGGTCGCCGGTTTGAATCCCGGTTGTGACTGTCAGCATGTCGAAGTGTCCTTGTCCTTATCTTCCCAAGACACTGAACCCTAATTTGGTCCCAGTGGAGAGCCTATCCTGGCAGCAGGCACCCATTGGTGTATTAATGTGTACGCGACCGGTAAATGTGAGGCTTTGTTAAGCGCTTTGAGCAGTGTGATGGTTTTGATAAAGGGCTTTATACTGTTAGTGGAGTCCATTTATCCTTTACCCAATGATGTTCGCAAGCAGCCATGGAAGAAAAGTAAATACCTCATTCAAACATTGATGAAGCAGTAGCAAATGGGGGGTGAGTGTTTTACTCAAGGATTTATCCATTGGACAGTGAGAAGCCGGGACACAAATCTGAGCGCTTGAAGTAACTCTAGTAGCCTGATCAAGTTTACCCTACAATCTTTCCTTGCTGGAAAACAGTCAATTGTACTGTTACCAGAGCTATTCAAGCAAAGGTTGGGTTGGTGGTGGTGCAAAAGCAGAATATTATTATTTTTTTTATATACAGTATATAGCAATTCAAACCAAACATCCCAAGAATATTGTTGAAACTGAAACAGTTTCAAAAAGAGGAATGGTGCAAAATTCTTGACCATTGTAGCTCTTATCTGCAACTATAGGAAACGTTTGGTTGAGGTTATTGCTGCCAAAGCAAGCTCCACCAGTGATCAAATCCAAAGGCTCACGTTTTTTTCCCCATACTGCTCTGTGACGTTTACATGTTGTTTTGAGGAAAAACAGAGAAACATATACAGTGCCACCAAACTTAATTTGTTACGAAACTGTTCGCGAACCTCATCAATTTTGTCCCTAACGGACGACCTATTGCACCTTCCACTCACTGACATGGGCCATAGTCCTTGTTTTCTTTTTACTTATCTTTCTCTATGGTACTTTCTTTTCCCTTCTTTATGCCCCCCCCCAGACACACACACACACTTACCGAATGATCACTCCCCCCTCCCTTCCCCCACCGTACACATATGTATGTATTTGCATGCTACTTGTGCTTGTATCTATAAGTCGTGATATATTCCCTTCTCTTCCGTTTCCATGTTTTGGCTATGCTGAACTCATATACAACACATTCAATACATAATACCTTCTATCACAACTTCATATGACCAGCTACACAGTAAGAAAGTACCCATTAGATTTATAATATTTATGAGAGTTATCTATCTTTCCCACACATGTATAAATGATACACTCACAGAGATTGTCCCACATTTACTTATAACAGGGGTGTCAAACTCTTTTTTGTCACTGGCCACATCGTAGTTATGTCTTCCCTCGGAGGGCCGCTACGACTGTGAACCCATATAAATGAAAGATTACCACATATATTCTAATTACATACAGTATACACAACACATTGATGAATAACCAGTTTTGAAATCAGAAGCCTATAAAAACATGTTTTTCAACTATTATATTTCTTTTCAAAGGGGGATTGGTAACAAAACAATGCTTGGAAATATCTGAATGGTATTACACCAGAACACAATGAGCAATTTTGATTTGCTTTTGCGGGCCACATAAAATGATGTGGCGGGCCGGATCTGGCCCCCAGGCCACCAGTTTGACACCTGTGATTTATAACAATTGTACACTTATCATTAATATCACAAGTATAACTTTTGTTTCATGGAATGTAAATGGCATTCTTTCACAGGCAACAAATTTAGATTATGGATTACATCACAAAATTAAAAACATCTCTTCATCATACTGGAAAAGCCATTTGTCAAAATCTGAAGAAAATTACCTTTCAGATTAAAATCTCAGTCAGACCTTTGCAGATAGCTTTAACAGCAGACAACGAGGATTCTCAATATTAATTCATAATAGACTACTTTATATGCAATAATTGACCCAGATGGTCAATACATAATTGTTCACTCAGTATATTTAACAAATCACACACATTAATGTGTACGCCCCTAATATTGATGATCCAGCTTTTATTCACACACTTTTTTCACATCTGACCAATTTGTCAGCTAATTCAACAATTATTATAGGTGGCGACTGTAATATAGCCCTTAACCATAGACCGCTCAAATTAAAAAAATTCAAAACAATCACAGTCTTCCCAAATATTAGATGAACATATGCACAATTTCGGACTTGCCGACATAGGGAGAATAAAAAAGGGAATACACTTTCTTTTCTGCAGTACACCGCTCCTTCTCTAGAATTGACTACTTTCTTACAAATAACTCAGTTGCCCAAAATAGACAACACCCAACACCCAAACAAAGAAAAAAAACCCTAATTACAACCATACAAGATTCAAATAGCAAATTTACTCAATCACTACAGGATATTAATGATATATTCTACAACTATTACAGTAGCTTATATTCATCCCACAATAAACCGAATAAAACCGACATTGAAACCTTTTTCAATAACCTAAACATCCCTCAATTAACTTCAGAAAGTAAAGAGTTTTTAGACACCGCATTAACCCTCGCAGAGTTACATAAGGCCTTAAATGACACGCCAACAGGTAGAGCTTCAGGCAATGATGGGTTTTCCACAGAGTTCTATAAACATTTTGGGTCTATATAACCACTATTTTTCAGAATGGTGATAGGGATAAAAGCTAAAGGTCTAATGAGAAGCCATATGAATACAGCCACAATAAAACTACTAATGAAAACAGGGAAAGACCCCACTCGTTCAGCATATTACCGACCGCTGTCACGAATTAATACGGACATCAAAATAATTTTTAAGGCTTTAGCCAACAGACTAGATAAAATTATCCCGTCAATAATACATTGTGACCAAACAGGTTTTATTAAATGACGGAGCTCCACCAACAATGACAGGCGACCAATAAACTTAATAAGTATATTCTCAGCGTAATACTAATAAACTATTGTCTTATCACTCGATGCAGAAAAAGCTTTTGAAAATTTCATTCTAAAAATAAGAAAAATAGAATCAGCGTAGCTGCCCTTCAGAAAGAGTCTCAGATGCCACAATTGTTTTAAGAATCCGATTATTGCAGCCACTTTAACAGCTTGGTGGAAAAGTCCAGAAACCACGCAATCACAGTCAGCACCATATCATTCCTCGCCAATCTGGCACAATCCCGATTTTGAGATTAACAAAATACCCCTTTTACTTCAGCACATGGGAACAAAGTGGAATTGACCGAATACATAACTTATTCAAAAATAATGCATTCAGGTCACGTGAAACCTTATTCCAAGAATTTCAAGTTAGAGGTGGTAACTTCCTTCAATACTATAAAGTAAGAACAACAATCCGAAAAAGATTCTCAACAGACGTGAATACTGTAGAACTACCTGTTTTTGTTCAGATAATAGTAGAACTACTCTCACAAAACAAAGAACTCCTTTCAAAAGTATACAAATTAATCTCAAGTGCTAATTCAATACATTTACCGATGAGGTAAAAGATGATGCAAATGAAAAAGACCTCTCAGTGTCTACTGACAATGATTACTGGGCACAAATCTGTAGAAATATATTCACAATGACAAAAGCAGTAATTTACAGCTAATCCAGTTCAAAGTAATGCATAGATCACATTACGCAATGTAGTATGCATAAAATGGGCTATTCAAAATCAAACAGTGGGTACGCAAAGTATTCAGAGCCCCTTAAATTTTTCACTCTTTGTTATATTGGAGCCACTTTCTAAAATCCTTTAAGTTAATTTCTTTTTTTACTCAGTGTACACACAGCACCCCATATTGACAGAAAAACAAGGAATGGTTGAAATTTTTGCAGATTTATTAAAAGAGAAAACTGAAATATAACACAGCCACAAGTATTCAGACCCTTTGCTGTGTGTGATATTTAACTCGGGTGGTGTCAATTTCTTCTGATCATTCTTGAGATGGTTCAACACCGTCATTGGAGTCCAGCTGTGTTTGAATGTACTGATGTCATGAACAGAACAGAGGATAGGACCCAAACATGCACGACTCAAAAACAAATGGACAGTTTCAAAAAAGAGAGGTTTAATATATGGGCAGAGGTCGGTACACAGGCAGGCAATCCAAAAAAGGCAACAGTATCCAAAAACATGAGGCAAAAAGGCGAGGTCAATAAACGGCACAGGGTCTAGTCTTACTGTGAGTCTTTGACGAGGAAACAAGGAATGCTGGAACACGACGACAAGGTACAACGAACTGGCGATGAGAAAGAATGAGACACAAGGTTAAATGCAAGGTGTAATTAGGCTGAACGAGGCACAGGTGGTGAAGATGCTCTCAGGAGCAGGTGTGTATGAAACAGGGGGAAGACAAAAACCGGAACACACACCCATGACAGTACCCCCCCCCCCCCCCCCCCCCTTAACAGCTGGCCCCGGAGCCCCTGGATGCGCAATGTGGAAGTACCGAATGAGTGAGTCGTCCACGGTAAATGCAGACGGTAAATGAACGTTCCTCAGGCCCGTAGCCCTCCCAGTCCACCAGATATTGAAACCCCCTCACCCTCCGACGAGACGACAACAGCCGCCTCACAGTGAAGACAGGGCCCCCATCCACGAAACGGGGGGGAGGGGGGGCCTGGAAGGTGGGACCAGAGGGGACACCCGGGCTGGCTTGAGCAGGCTGACATGAAAAGCAGGGTGGACCCGCATCGACCTTGGGAACCTAAGCTTCACGGTGACAGGGTTGATGATCTTAGTGATGGGGAAGGGCCCAACGAACCTGGGAGCGAGCTTCCGGGACTCTACCCGGAGTGGAATATGCTTGGTGGAGAGCCAAACTCGCTGACCCACTTTGTAGCTCGGGGCCGGTGTCCTCCGACAGTCAGCAGCAGTTTTGTAGGACCGTCCCTGGTGCAGCAGCATCTGGCGAGCTCGCTCCCAGGTCCTCCTGCAGCGTCTCACCAAGGTCAATGCCGCTGGAACTGTGGACTCTGGGGCTATGGCAGGAAATAGAGATGGTTGGTAACCATGCACAACGTGAAAAGGCGATAGACCAGTGGAAGCAGAGGGGAGGGAATTGTGAGAGAATTCGACCCAAACCAGTTTCTGAGACCAGGATCGTCGCTCCTGTGAAGCAAGACATCGGAGCCCCGTCTCCAGGTCCTGATTCAGCCTCTTGGTTTGGCCGTTGGTTTCAGGGTGAAACCCAGATGAATTGGTGACATCCCTTCTAACATTGGGCCACCAAAAGTGCTGTTCGACCACAGATTGAGTCTTGGCAATGCCTGGGTGACATACAGTCCGGTTAGTGTGGACCCCGGTAATCGATACAGGGTCACAGAGTCTTGTCGTTCTTGTCTACAAAGAAAAATCCGACTCCCGCAGGGGATGAAGATGGCCAAATAATCCCGGCTGCCAGTGATTCATCCACATACTCCTTCATAGCCTTGTGTTCTCTCTAAAGAGAGAATAACCTCCCTCGTGGGGGTGTGGTTCCAGGCAGCAAGTCAACAGCACAGTCATAAGGTCTGTGGGGTGGAAGGGATTTGGCCTTGGACTTGGAAAAAACAGATTTAATGTCCTGGTAACAGGAGGGCACTTGAGATAAGTCAAGATCCCCAGATGGGGTCTGTGGATTGTCATTTGAAACATAGCCCTGAACATCACATGGAGGCTTGAAACAGTTCTGGGCGCAATTGCTGCCCCATGACATAACCTGCCCAGAGGACCAGTCAATGTGGGGGTTATTTAATTTCAACCATGGGTTCCCTAAAAAAAGGTCATGATTCAAGGCGTCGAAAACATGAAAACTAATGCGTTCCGAGTGAGAATCAGGAAATGTCAATGTGAGTGTTTGGGTGCGGTGAGTGATCTTGCCCATTAAACTGCCATCTGCAGCATAGGTGTTGCAGTGGCGTTTTATTTGAAAGGTTCTAAGGTGCATACGTCTAACGAGGAGGGAGTTGAGTAAGTTTGCGTCAGAACCAGAGTCAATAAATATGAATTTCTTGATCAGGGGAACATAGTGTCACTTTAGGAAGAACCCGGGCAGGGTCTTCCTTAATGAAATTCAGACTCACCTCTCCCGTGCCTTTGCTAAAGGCACCGGCAACCTTGACTGCCCGCAGTAGAAGCACCGCCTTTCCTCAGCCGGCGTTGACGTTCCTCAGGGGAGAGACGGAACCTGCCCAGTTGCATGGGTTCATCCGTGGTGACGCTAGCCAGTGGGTTGAGACCGGAAACAGGGGATCTGCCTTGGTTTGGCTGGTCACCGAGGCTCGGCCTCCAAGTGCGCGGTGACGCAGCCCTCCGCCGAACTACGTCCGACTCGCGATCAAAAAGCCTCTTGTCGATCTTTACGGCGAGAGCGATGAGAGTGTCCAAGTTGGTCGGCAGGTCTAGTGGGACCAAATGATCCTCTACGGCGGGGTATAGTCCTTGACAAAATGCATCGAGTAGCGCCCTATTATTCCACTAACTCTCAGCTGCTAGAATGCAAAACTCAATCGCAAAATCTGACACCCTGCGCTTGCCTTGTTCTAAGGTGACAAGGGCGCGAGCTGCCTCACGATCTGGTGTGGAAAACAGAAAAAAATTGCTCCATAGTCTTTACGAAAAAAGCCCACGAATAACACGCGGCGGAATTGCGGCTCCATTCAGCAGTAGCCCACGCCTCCGCACGACCAGTCAGGTGGGAAATGACGAAAGCGATTTTTGCACGCTCGGTGGGGAAAGCAGCTGCCTGCAACTCAATGTGGAGTTCGCACTGAGTGATGAACGGCTTAATAGTCCCAGAATCTCCAGAGAACCTCTCAGTTCGAGAGAGCTGTGGGCAGACAGCACCGGAGGTGGCAGGTGGCTGCATGGTGACTGCTTCACCTGGAAACGTTAGTACAGTGGCGGCATCGGGTGCTGCGCCAGCTGGATCCTTCTTCTGAAGCATATTCCTTAGAACTTCAAACTGTGAGGCCACTTGTCTCATCATATTGTCCTGATGCTGTGACAGTCCCTCTAGATGAAGGTGGAGGGCAGCAAGCTTTTCAGCCTGCTTCGAGAGGCGTTGACCCTGCGCTTGAAGGGCTTTGCGCGCCGGGTCGGAGTCTGCTAGGTCCATGTTATGGCCAGTTCGTTCTGTCATGAACGGAACAGAGGATAGGACCCAAAAATGCACGACTCCAAAACAAATGGAGAGTTTAAAAAAAGAGAGGCTTAATATACAGGCAGAGATCGGTACACAGGCAGACAATCCAAAAAAGGCAACAGTATCCAAAAACATGAGGCAAAAAGGCGAGGTCGATAATCGGAACAGGGTCAAGTCTTACTGTGAGTCTTTGATGTGGAACAAGGAATGCTGGAACACGACGACAAGGTACAACGAACTGGCGATGAGAAAGAATGAGACACGAGGTTAAATACAAGGTGTAATTAGGCTGAACGAGGCACAGGTGGTGAAGATGCTCTCAGGAGCAGGTGTGTATGAAACAGGGGGAAGACGAAAACCGGAACACACACCCATGACAACTGATTGGACTTGATTAGGAAAGCCACACACCTGTCTATGTAATACCTTACGCCTCACAGTGCATGTCAGACCAAATGAGAATCATGAGGTCAAATGAACTGCCTGAAGAGCTCAGAGACAGAATTGTGGCAAGGCCTATATCTGACCAAGGTTACAGAAATAATTCTGCTGCACTTAAGGTTCGTAAGAGCACAGTGGCCTCCATAATTCTGAAATGGAAGACGTTTGGGACGACCAGAACCCTTCCTAGAGCTGGCCGTCCGGCCAAACTGCGCAATCGGGGAAGACGAGCCTTGGTGAGAGAGGGAAAGAAGAACTGAAGGATCACTGTGGCTGTGCTCCAGAGATGCAGTCGGCAGATGGGAGAAAGTTCTTAGAAAGTCAACCATCACTGCAGCCCTCCACCAATCGGGGATTTATGGCAGAGTGAGCCGACAGAAGCCTCTCCTCAGTGCAAGACACATGAAAGCCCGCATGGAGTTTGCTAAAAAAAATACACCTGAAGGACTCCAAGATGGTGAGGAGTAAGATTCTCGGGTCTGATGAGATGAAAAGAGATTAAATGAAAATGTTGATGAAAAGGGTTTTGGGCCTTGAATTCTAAGTGGTATGTGTGTAGAAAACCAGGCACTGCTCATCACCTGTCCAATACAGTCCCAACAGTGAAGTATGGTGGTGGCAGCATCATGCTGTGGGTGTGTTTTTCAGCTGCAGGGACAAGGAGACTGGTTGCAATCGAAGGAAAGATGAATGCGGCCAAGTACAGGAATATCCTGGATGAAAACCTTTTCCAGAGTGCTCAGGACCTCAGACTGGGCCGAAGGTTCACCTTCCAACAAGGCAATGACCCTAAGCACACCGCTAAAGTAAGAGAGTGGCTTCAGAACAACTCTGTGACTGTTCTTGAATGGCCCAGCCAGAGCCATGACTTAACCCCAATTGAGCATCTCTGGAGAGACCTGAAAATGGCTGTCCACCAACGTTCATCATCCAACCTGACAGAACTGGACAGGATATGCAAGGAGGAATGGCAGATGATCCCCAAATCCAGGTGTGTTGCCTCATTCCCAAAAAGACTGATGGCTGTATTAGCTCAAAAGGGTGCTTCTACTAAATACTGAGCGAAGGATCAGAATACTTATGGCTGTGTGATATTTCAGTTCAAAAAAGCTGGGTCAGGTGGCAAAAAAGACTGAGAAAGCTGAGGAATGCTCATCAAACATCCCACAGGTGAAAAGGCTAATTGGGAACAGGTGGGTGCCATGATTGGGTATAAAAGGAGCTTCCCTGAATTGCTCAGTCATTCACAAGCAAAGATGGGGCGAGGTTCACCTCTTTGTGAACAAGTCTAAATAGTAGAAAATAGTCAAACAGTTTAAGGACAATGTTCCTCAATGTAAAATTGCAAGGAATTTAGGAATTTCATCATCTACGGTCCATAATATCATCAAAAGGTTCAGAGAATCTGGAGAAATCACTGCATGTAAGCGGCAAGGCCGAAAACCAACATTGAATGCCCGTGACCGTCGATCCCTCAGGCGCCACTGCATCAAAAGCCGACATCAATGTGTAAAGGATATCACCACATGGGAAAAGGAACACTTCAGAAAACCAATGTCAGTAAATACAGTTCGGCGCTACATCCGTAAGTGCAACTTGAAACTCTACTATGCAAAGCAAAAGCCATTTAGCAACAACACCCAGAAACGCCACCGGCTTCTCTGGGCCCAAGCTCATCTAAGATGGACTGTTGCAAAGTGGAAAAGTGTTCTGTGTTCCAACGAGCCCACATTTCAAATAGTTTTTGGAAATTGTGGACATCGTGTCCGGGCCAAAGATGCAAAGTTCAAAAGCCAGCATCTGTGATGGTATGGGGGCTGTGTTAGTGCCAATGGCATGGGTAACTTACACATCTGTGAAGGCACCATTTATGCTGAAAGGTACATACAGGTTTTGGAGAAACATATGCTGCCATCCAAGCAAGGTCTTTTTCATGGACGCCCCTGCTTATTTCAGCAAGACAATGCCAAACCTCATTCTGCAAGTGTTACAACAGCGTGGCTTCGTCGTAAAAGAGTGCGGATCCTAGACTGGCCTGCATGCAGTCCAGACCTGTCTCCCATTGAAAATGTGTGGCGCATTATGAAGTGTAAAATACGACAACAGAGATCCCGTACTGTTGAACAGCTGAAGCTGTACATCAAGCAAGAATGGGAAAGAATTCCACTTACAAAGCTTCAACAATTAGTGTCCTCAGTTCCCAAACGTTTATTGAATGTTGTTAAAAGAAAAGGTGATGTAACACAGTGGTAAACATGACCCTGTCCCATCTTTTTTGGAACGTGTTGCAGCCATAAAATTCTAAGTTAATGATTATTTGCTAAAAACAATGTTCATTTGTTTGAACATTAAATATCTTCTCTTTGTAGTGTATTCAATTAAATATAGGTTGAAGATGATTTGCGAATCATTGTATTCTAACACAACTTCATTGGAATTAGGTTTGTAGTACTTCACAAATTTGGCTTTGGAGACTCATTTATACATTGGATAGCAACATTATACAACTCGCCGAAAGCAACAGTCACCACAAATAGGATTACTTCACAAAGTTTTACTTTACAAAAAAGGAACCAGACAAGGATGTCCACTCTCACCAATGCTATTTGCAATATTCATCAAACCTGTTGCTGCCGCTATACGTCAGAATGCTAATATTTAAGGTATCTGCTCGCTCGTGACAGAACACAAACTAAATCTCTATGCTGATGATATTCTTCTTTATTTATAGGAACCCAAGTCTTCTCTTCAGGCTGCCTTCAATCTCATTTATAGGAACCCAAGTCTTCTCTTCAGGCTGTCTTCAATCTCATTAAAAAATTTTCACAAATATCAGATTACTCTATCAACTGGACAAAATCAACAATACTACCAATAACGGCAAACTCATGGACAAATCCCAGATTACCCCATTCCTATAGGAAATATTAAGTATTTAGGTATTAATATTTCACCAAAACGTACAGAGCTAACCAATCTAAACGACACACCACTTCAGGAAAAACTCTCAGCTGACTTAAGACGCTGGAATAACTTGCCAAAATCACTACTGGGAAGAATAGCCACAATAAAAATGAAAACCTTACCTCAAATGAATTATTTCTTCTCAATGATTCCATTTAAACCCACATTTAAATGGTTTCAAACATTAGATTCTACTGTACTAAATTTTCAGAGAGAGGCCAAAATGCTCCCAACTTTAAACACCATTATTTAGCTAACCAATTACAATACCTCACAAAATGGTTGCACCACAATGAGGAGTATCATTCTTGGCTAGAATTGGAACAAATAGACTGCAACAACATCATGCTCCCAAAACTCCTATTTATTTCCACAAGTATTAAATGCCATAAATGCTTCAAGAACCCAATAATCGCATCCACCTTAATGGCTTGGTGGAAAAGTTTAGAATCGACAGGATCTTAATTAGCTCCCAGTATGCTCGCCCCAATCTGGCATGATCCAGATTTCGAAATTAATAATATGCCCCTTCATTTTAGCACATGGGAACAACATGGAATTGTAAACAATAATGTTTTTAGGACACGTGAGAAATGTTCCAAGAATTCCAAATAACAGGCGGAAACTTTCTTCAATACAATACCAACACTCCAGAGTACCCTCGGACTGCCGGAGTTTGTCAAGCAAATAGTGAAGCTTCTTCCGCAAAGTAAAAGAAATCTCTCAAAAGTTTATAAACTAATTTCAGGCACTAAATCAATGCACTTACCAATCACTAAATGGGAAGAAGACCTTTCCATGTCCACTACTGGATACAGATATGTAACAATACGTTTAGAATGACATAAAACACAAATTTACAGCTTATACAATATAAAGTACTCCATCGAACACACTTTACTCAGTACACTAAAATGCGCTTCTCTCCATCGAATATATGCACGCAATGCACCAAAAATACCCCAGTCACCTATTTTCATGCTATATGGGTATGCACACCAGTTCAATGCTTTTGGTCTTCGGTTACCCAGAAACTCTTATATTTTGAATTTCAGGATTCCACTTTCCGAGGTCGGGTCGCGGGGGCAGTATCTTTAGCAGGGACGCCCAGACTTCCCTCTCCCCAGCCACTTCATCCAGCTCTTCCGGTGGGATCCCGAAGCGTTCCCAGGCCAGCTGAGAGACGTAGATAGGCGGTAGAAAATGGATGGATGGATGATTCCATTTTCCCCAAGATTGTACATACTTGGTGACTTAAGCATAATCGACCTCGCTAATAAATATTCACAATCATTATTCGTCGCGTTAGCTACCGCTAAGAAAACAATTCTATTAAATTGGAAAAACAAGCTATTAACATCAATCAATAACTAAATCTCATCATAGAATATATTGCGTTAGAAAAAATATCATCAGAACGATAAAATATATTACATATATACCTAGATAGCTGGTCACACTTCCTCAATATGCTAAATGTAGACTCTTGCCAGCTGGCGTCCGCCTGAGTCCCACACTCTGGCTACTGGTGGGGGCGGTGGGGCCCCCTGTCACTACACAGGCCTGCTTCCTCCTCTTCTCTCCATTCCTTGCATCCCGCTGCGGTCACCTCTTCCTCTTCTTGTGGGAGCTGTGGAGTTTTCGTGCCTGCCTGGTTCAGGGGGGGGGTCCACCTCCCACACTCGGGGGCGGGAGTGGGTACTGGCTGGAGTGTGGGGGAGAATCTGGGGTCGGTGCTGCTGGGCTGCGCGGGGCGGCCCTCTTCGTCTGTGGTTGACCTGCAGGAGTCATGCTTCTTAATCACTCACTTAGCGCACGCTCCCACCACTCACTGTATATATTTTTCTCACTATGCACATCTGGGCACACATACATATCCAGGGGTTCTTGTGGGACTGGTATGGGGTCGGAAGGGTGCGGGTGTCGGACGGGGTTTCAGCACGTCAGTGCTGTTTCCCAGTCCGGGCACCCTGCACCCCCACCCTGCCTGCCCCCCTGGATTTTAATGCATCACACACACTCATCCCCGTGTGTCTTTTAATGCACCACATACACCCATCTCTGGGGGACGGTGGGTCTTGGGTGGGAGGGATTTGCCTGTTAGGCAGCAGTAGCTGGCAGCACTGCACCCCCCCCCCCTGCTCCCACCTCTCAATTGATTGGGTGGGGTCCTTAGCTTCCACGGTGCAGGCACAGCAATTACGGGACACTTCTGTCAGTCATTGTGCATGCGAAACGGTGTCAATTCACTTGCATGTGTCCACAGGCAGACAACCCTGGGACTTTTTCGCTGGGTGTGGGGCCACTCACTTATTGCAACAAATAACTAATGAATATGCGAATTGTTTGGGTATCCCCTCACTCACACTCACCTCCTATAGACTTTTATAATTTACATACTCTTTCCCACCACACTTCAGTTGTACAGCCGGGTTCACGACCCTTGTCCTGCATACTTCTTCTTCTGTCCTTCCCTCACAGGGTGTAGCACAACTGCCCCACACAACACTCATATCTTATGTTTCATTGTTCTATATGTATAATGATTTACTTTTCTCATTTTGTTTACAATTAGTGCTTTGTCTTTTGTCTTCTTTTCTCACCCCACTCGAGAAACATTGTTCTGTTCGACTGATCGTCTTTGATTCTGTATAAATATCCATTATAATACCAAGAAACCACAGCAGCAGCTTAGAAACTACACTGTGACACAGTAAAACTGTTCTGGCATAAAAGGGATACAGATCCTCCATTCTGCTTGACCTAACAGCCGAACGGGACCAAAAACAGTTAAAACCCGCTCCAATATGATTGGCTGCCTGCTGCAACATACAGTAATTGATTGCTTATTTCCTAATTGTCTTGTCCTATCTTGTACTGTCCTTCCCTCACTTTTTTTCACACAAGGCCAGGTAGCTTTGAATATTTTTTGCTTTAAAAAAAAAAATCACCAAGGTATTTGCTTTTGTCACTAGCCAGAGCCTCGTTTTTCTGCAAACATACCCTCTATTTTTTTCCCTTTTTTATAGGTAAGAAACACGATGTGAGTCACCTGTTTTACATTCACTGTCTTGAACAAATGCCTTAACCACACTCAGATTTTTGCTTTTAGCTGAAAATCTGCATATTCAGCTTGCGGTGTCCTTAATTGTTGGCCAGTGTCCACCAGTGGTAACGAAGGTTCCAGACAGCCAAGCTACCGTATTTTCACGACCATAGGGCGCACGTTATTAAAAGGCGCACTCTCAGTTATGGGGTCTATTTCTCTATTTAACACA
Organism: Phyllopteryx taeniolatus; assembly: GCF_024500385.1. Lineage (NCBI taxonomy): Eukaryota > Metazoa > Chordata > Actinopteri > Syngnathiformes > Syngnathidae > Phyllopteryx > Phyllopteryx taeniolatus. The sequence goes on from NC_084506.1 coordinate 1,576,088, forward strand.
TACATAAGGCACACCGGATTATTGGGCGCAGGCATCATAAAACATATGCTATCTTAAAACATACGGTAGCATGCATGCACGCTAAAACAATGTTTTTAAAAAGGCAGTGGGAGCAAAACTGAGTTCGATTGTACTTTATTGAAGAATTTAACAATGTACTCACGTTATATTTTGATCAATCCTCACCCACAAATCCATCAAAGTCCTCATCTTCTGTATCCGAAATGAACAGTTGGGCAGGTTCTCAATCAAACACGGCAGGTTCCCTCTCGTCATTGTTCGAGTCAGTCTCGTTGCCGTGCGGCTCCTCAGAAATGATGCCGGCTTTTACGAAAGCTCGAAAAAACAGTGCAAGCAGACACGTTAGCCCAAGCATCCACAAACCATTCACAAATTGTGGCGTAACTTGCCCGGTGCTGCCTCCTAGTCTTAGTAAAGCTGTGTTCGCCATCTGTCATCCATCGCTTCCACGCCGCTCGCAACTTCACTTTGAATGCCTTGTTTACACGGATGTCCAGCGGTTGGAGTTCCTTAGTCAATCCTCCCGGAATGATGACAAGCTTTCTCACTTGCTGCACATGGCAGAGTTATTGCACTCAGTCGAATGGTGTCTGTAGAGACGCTTCTCCCGGCTGTTCTTTGCTCATTAATCCATTGCTCGAGTTTGTCTTCCAACTCGGGCCACCTCGCCTTGTTTCCGCATTTTGTTTTGTCTTTTTTTTCCACGGAAACTCAGCTTCGTCTTCTTGACTTGGCGAAGCTCGTTTTCCTGCTTCCTCCACTTGCGAACCATGGATTTGTTGATCTTGAATTCTCTCACGGCTGCTCGATTCCCATGTTCCTTCACGTAACTAATAGCTTGCAGTTTAAACTGTGCTTCGTAAGCGTGTCTCTTCGTAGGTGCCACTTTTGGGGGTCCTTAGTCCAACTCGGGCCACCTCGCCTTGTTTCCGCGTTTTGTTTTTCTTTTTTTCCATGGAACCTAGCTTCATCTTCTTGACTTGGTGAAGCTCGTTTTCCTGCTTCCTCCTCTTGCGAACCATGGATTTGTTGATCTTGAATTCTCTCGCGGCTGCTCGATTCCCACGTTCCTCCGCGTAACTGATAGATTGCAGTTTAAACTGTGCTTCGTAAGCGTGTCTCTTCATAGGTGCCATTTTCGGGGGTCCTTAGCCAAACCGATATTGTTTTGCACAATGCACACCCGGGGCGCTATATACCTACTGGGGACGTGGCTTTAGCGTCCTCCTTAACACACCCTTCCCCCTTTACGTCCACATGCTGTCCTCAGCCACGTCCGCTTTTCCTCTGTATAAGCAGCATGTCGGCAGAAAATGCTCCCAGTCGGTCAAGCGGTCAAAAAAAAGTCAAGCGGAGCGCTCATCACACAACAACATTTATAGATGTTGGAACTCGTTGCATACACAAGGCATTAGAAGGCACCCCGACCATTTTGGAGTATATTTAAGACTTTTAAGTGTGCCTTAGGGTCGTGAAAATACGGTACTTCTCTAATTGAGCACTATGGACCTCATAGGACCTGTTCGCTGACATCCCAAAAAGCGGCTGCTAAATTGCATGTTCACTCTAACAGATTGCATGCTGTGTTAGTTGTGTGTGATATACTAAGATTGTTTCACAATTGGCAACAGGTATAAAAGTAGGGGAGACTGCCCTATTATTTTATGCTTTATGTAGCTCTGATTGGTTTTTACCATGGAAAATTTGGGGGAGCAGAGCAAGCAAAGCAAACTTGGGGTCTCAAGTATTGAATTGGAAGTGTTAATGGAAGCGGCAAACTAAACCTGGTTATTTCACCACAATGTTTGTTATGACCAATTTTGAATCACACACAGCTTGCACATTCAAAGAATGTGTGTGCTTACGACTACGGTATATAAACTTCCTGTTTGAGGGGGCAACACGTTTTACGTGAGAACAGTCACTTTGCCATGGACTATCTAACCATGACTCAAGGTCCTCCCATGATCAATCAATCCCCGCTTAAGACCTAAATGATGAGAGAAACTGAGTGCATGGTAGATAATTAAAAGTGGCACCATGAATACCTGCACAGTCATTGTTGTCTAAATGATTAATATGCTAAGAACCGCACAAGTGCAAATGTGGCAGTGATTTATAGCTAGTACATCAAAGTCAGTGCTAATCAGCTAATGAATGAAGTGAATGAGTGAAATTCTTGCTTTGACTGAATGTATCAACATCATGTTCACTGTGTTGTTACGGTTTTCCTTTACCACCAGTATTGTGGATCACACAGTACATTGATTCAAAATCACACAATTTAGTAAAGAAAGAAGTTCTCATCTGCAAAAGACGATTTGACCAGGATGCAGAAGCAGTGCTTTTCTGAGATTGATGTCTAGTACTGCAGTGACGCAGTTATGGATTGGATGAGAGTGCCCTGCCAAATGACAACACTTTCCTATACTACTATCAAGGTTGACAAAAAAATAATAATAATAATAAATAAATAAATAAATAAAAATTTCAATTAATATGTTCATTTCGCCTTCAACTAAAAGAATGCCAAATTTCTCTTAACTCATTAAATGGCACCATACTGTACATGAATGTGTTTACATAGCAAACTTTCTTAGAACTAAAATGGTGTTTCCTTTTCAACACAATTTAGACTAATTGAAAAAAAATAATGAATTCTTCAAGAAGTGACCATGGAGTTGAAGTGGAGAAATTAGTTATCAAGTTGTGAAAAAGTGAGTTGCCCTCTATCCCAGCCCAATAACAGGTGTATCCATTGATATGTCATGTTCAGATGGCTTTTTTAATACATATTCATAAAGATTCTGAACCCTGGGGTAAGAGTAAACAGTAACCCCCACCCCCAAAATATGTCTATGCACATGTACTGTATGTATTCGGAGTCTGTAGCAGCTAAAATCAATGTCAAATTAGGAAAACGTTTTAATAATTTGTTATTTTTTTAAAAATAAGTTGATAATATACAATTTTAATATATTCACTGAAATGCCATTATTACATTTTAACCAATGCAGAAACAAATTGACTAAAGCCCTTTTTATTGTTCCCAGTAAAATACTTTAACAAGTGAAGAATGTCCAGGGGGATTCTTTAGTATTTACTTTTAAAGTATACTTTAGTAGTATTAGCATCAGGAGGCATATCATGTACTGTATGAGCTGGGGATCACACATCAGGTGGAAAAAAAAACAACAACTTGCTTTTTACTTTTCCAGTGACTTTGTATGATGATAAATACGACGTTTTTGTTATACAGTCAAATATTCAACATGCATATCTTTTAGTTTTAGATGCTTACACTCTAAATTTAAACAATTGATTTGAAATCTCTTTGGAATTAAGATTAGCTCTAAATCTTTTTAATCAGAGATATTAAGTTTCCTGAACACGTTTATCTCATAATGGAATAGCTGGCAATCATGTTTAAATGTTATTAAGTTAATTAATGACAAAGAGATAAAACAATTTTGATGAAGCTGTTTACTTGCCTTATCGTTTACATCCAACGTAGGTGATTGGGGTTTACCTTTGCTGCTTTACTAAAGGATACTGGAGATCCCAAAGAGATGATGCAGGGGAAAAACAAGGAGGGACAAAGAGAGAAAGAGAGAGAGAGAGAGAGGTTTCATGATGCAGTCTAGACAAGGTCGGAATACATATGAGCTTTGTAGTTTTGTGGGGGGTTTTCAGTTTCATTCCTGTTTTCTGTTGATCACCACATCCACATGAATATGAACTAATTTCATCCTCACAATGATAAGGCAGACTAAGACATTTTCCAGGGTCAGAAGCTGCTTTATTTACATAGGTATGGAGACGGACAGCCATTCGCAGCGTAGGATCTGAACCGATGCTGCTAGTTGTGCAAGTGAAGCAATGTCAATGTCTTTATGTTTCAAAAGTGTTCTCTGTCAATTGACTGTCTGTTGTCGTACTAGAGCGGCTCCAACTACCAGAGACACATTTCTTGTGTGTTTTTTGGACATACTTGGCAAATAAAGATGATTCTGATTCTGATATATCATCACTGCCTTCTGTTATACAGGTGCAAGGTGGCAAGGTGGGAGACGAGTTAGCACATCTGTCTCACAGTTCTGAGGACCCGGGTTCTAATCCGGCTTCGCCTGTGTAGAGTTTGAATGTTCTCCCCATGCCTGCATGGGCTTTCTCTGGTTTCCTACCACATCCCAAAAACATGCATAGTAGCTTAATTGAATACTCTAAATTGCCTGTAGGTGTGAATGTGGGTTCAAATGGTTTATATATGCCCTGCAATTGGCTGGTGACCAGTTCAGGGTGTATCCCGCCTCTTGCCCAAAGATAGCTAAGATAGGCTCCAGCATGCCTGCGGCCCTAGTGAGGATAAGCTTCACGGAAAATGGATGGATATTTTATGCATGTGGTTACACATCAGGCATTTGGCTCTGAGATGTCTGTGGATTTTGGGTTTTCACCAGGTACTCTGGTTTCCACTCATAGTCCAAAAACATGCAGGTTGGGAATTAGGTGGTGTTTAGGCAAATCTTTTTCTGACAGAGTAAGTAAGGAAGCAATCATGTCTTTGTGGGTTTTTATAACAAGAAAAAAAGATAAGTCTTTGCAAAAAGAGGAAAAGGTACAAGTCTTGCGAGTTGTCACCCCTTACTGAAGTCCAAGCAAACAATCACCTCAGTTATACAGAAGTGAGAGAGACAAAGACAAGGAAAGCATAATAATTATCTTTGTCCAGCTGCACTCAACTTATCTTTATCGAAAAACAGCTAGTAGTCACAACATGGAACAATAAAGCATGTGAAGGTTGTATAAACTAATAGAAGTAATATTTGGTATATACAGTATGAAACATACATTTTCCAACTCAGTGGATAGGTGTTAATGTGAATATGAACGCTTGTCTTGTCTCTATGCATCAGTCCTATGATTGACTGGTAATCATGTAATCAGTCCATGGTGTACTTCAACTCTTGCTCTCTAAAACTGCTGGAATAGACTTCAGTTAAGCAGGATATAAACATATAGTCCATCCATCCATTTTCTACCGCTTAACCGAGGACGGGTCGCGGGGCGTCCGTCTCAGACGATTGACATCACCCACATTTCTGCCAACCTGTGCCATCTTTCAACGAGACGTCACCTACATCCGCCATCGAGCTGGATCCAGCCGCCGGAGGGGGGATATGTAGCGGACATGCCACGTAAAAGATCACCCGGCACCCCAGCCTTGCACTACCGCCGCTCCCCGCCGAGGTAGATGATAACTGCTAGTGAGACGCAACGTCACAGGCAGACTCTAATCGAATAAACGCCATAAACCATTAAAAACAAGACGGACATTTGCTTTGCCATGCCGACGCTAAGTGAATCACGGCTGCCTGGCGCTTCAAAGCGGAGACCCAAGGATGCCAAGTTCGACCCCGGACACTAAGTTAATTAACTCCCCGCCAGTCGAAGGAGCGCACCAACAAAGGCGCCTCCCCTCTGTTGAGTACCACCACTTGGGAATTGGAACAGGCAACAGCGACACCCACGGGCAACGGAACGACACTACAGACATGGGTTCATAAGACAGTCTGTGACTTGACTGAGAGTTAATATTTTAAGAACTGTACATGAAGGCCACTAGTGACTGTATTGCTGCGACACTACAGACATGGGTTCATAAGACAGTCTGTGACTCGACTGAGAGTTAATATTTTAAGAACTGTACATGAACGCCACTAGTGACTGTATTGCTGCAAACTTGAATGTCTAACGTCAAATATGTTAACTGAACCAGATGAAATGTTTCACCCCACCCCACAAATGTCACATGGAAAATAGTAATGTTCTCCACACCACACAACATTTGAAACATTCATTACAGGTATGAAAGAGGATGAGCGTGGAACAATGCAGAGTGAGGGAATGGGCTCGTTAACTTAAATCCAATAATTAATATTTTATTCCACTGGTTTTAAACCACAAAATAATCCTAAAATGGAAAAATAACACCAAAAGGCAGAGCCGCCTGCAAGCGCTCCGAGCCACCCTGCTTGGGGGCCCGAGCTCAGTCCGAGGGAACGGAGGCGGATGCAACGCGAACCCTCTGAACGTCTGGCAAACAGAGACACCCGAGAGACGTCCTGTCCTGTCTGGGAACTCGTTGGCCTCCTGCTTTTCCTCATTTTTTCCTTCCTCCCTATGGGAAGTCTGGAACTCAAAGTTTCTCATACATACCAAATATCTGGACTTATAACACTGTAATTTAAAATAACGATAACCCAGAAGTGACGCAGGCGCCGCTTCCAACTCGTTTCCTTCTAAATTAGGCACAATTCTTATTTCATACATAATCGCTACACCAGCATCTGTGATGGTATGGGGTTGTGTTAGTGCCAATGACATTGGTAACTTACACATCTGTGAAGGTACCATTAATGCTGAAAGGTACATACAGGTTTTATAGAAACATATGCTTCCATCGAAGCAACATCTTTTTCATGGACGCCCCTGCTTATTTTAGCAAGACAATGCCAAAACATATTCTGCACGTGTTACAACAGTGTGGCTTTGTAGTAAAAGAGTGTGGTTACTAGACTGGCCTGCCTGCAGTCCAGACCCGTCTCCCATTGAAAATGTGTGGCGCATTATGAAGCGTAAAATACGACAACGGAGACCCCGGACTGTTGAACAGCTGAAGCTGTACATCAAGCAAGAATGGGAAAGAATTCCACCTACAAAGCTTCAACAATTAGTGTCCTCAGTTCCCAAACGTTTATTGAATGTTGTTAAAAGAAAAGGTGATGTAACAGTGGTAAACATGACCCTGTCCCAGCTTTTTTGGAACGTGTTGCAGACATAAAATTCTAAGTTAAGGATTATTTGCTAAAAACAATAAAGTTTATCAGTTTGAACATTAAATATCTTGTCCATCCATCCATCCATCCATTTTATGAGCCGCTTATCCTCACTAGGGTCGCGGAAGTGCTGGAGCCTATCCCAGCTATCTTCGGGCAGGAGGCGGGGTACACCCTGGACTGGTTGCCAGCCAATCGCAGTAAATATCTTGTCTTTGTAGTGTATTCAATTAAATATAGGTTGAACATGATTTGTAGATCATTGTATTGTTTTTATGTGTTTAACACAATGTCCAAACTTCATTGGAATCGGGGTTGTAAGTGCCCTCACTCCCAGAGTTGCAGTCAACAACAGCAATGCCATTACCATCCATTAATCCATCCATTTTCTATACTGCTTATCCTGTTCAGGGTCGCAGGGAGCTGCAGCTTATCCCAGCCCATTTCAGGGAAATGGCAGTTTGCACCCTAGACTGTAGGCCTGTCAATCGCAGGACACATAGACGACAGTTCATATTCAACTTAATATGGCAACTGAACCCACGCTGCCTAAACCAAAGTCAAGTGAATGTACTACTAGACCATCAGTGATTCGAAACACCATTACATCTGCAAATGATTTTTGATGTTCTATACCATTAAAAGTGCCTCCAACATTACGTCTAATCATCATAGCATTTTTATTCAAAATACAATTACTGATTTACAATGTTTTCTCATCACTCCCACAATAATTTTCTCTCTGCCCTCTCCTGTCTCTCTACCGCAACCCCCCTGGTCAAGGCAGATGGCCACCCCACACTGAGTCTCCATTCTGTTCCAGGTTTCTTTCTTAGTGTATTTCTTTGCCTTTTTCACCTTACTGCTCATTTATGTGGGGTTCAGTTGGTCTTTCATGTGTGAGGAACGTCGTTCTAGACCTGCTCCGAATGTAAATGTGACTTTGAGCCAAGTCTGCTGTGAATTGGGGCTATATAAATATACGTAATTAACCTTACTCATAACCTGACAGTGTTATAAACTATGCATTGGCAGTCGTTGTTTCATACTGAAACATCTGGATCTTCTGCTGGAAGGTAGCAGCTAGAAGTCAATCTGCAGGATGTGTGGAAGAGACAAAATTGGAACAATACCAGAGCCATGTTGTTAAAAAAAATTACCAAAATTTAATCCATCCATTAGATTTTTAAACTGTCTTTTGTCTTGAAAATGTATTTAAAAAAAAAAAAAAAAGAGACAGGCCATCCTTCTCAGGGAACCTGTTTCTACAAAAAAAAAAAAACAACAAGACACAAACTAATCAAAAGGTAAAACATTACAAAAGGGGATTACCAATCACCTCCAAACTAAATTCTAACAAGTACACCACCAATGCAGTTTATCCTGTGGATGGTCCCGCAAATATTCATGGATGCATCCACTGTTGTGGCTGACACACTTTTGTCTTCATAGTGCTCAACTCCAGGTGGAAGCTTTTGTGCATTGTCAAGTTTCTTGTCGTAACACCAGCAGCATCTTTCAATTTCAGTGACAATTCCAGCTGTGTATTTGATGACTGTTAGCACATACGTGGCAAGGCTTATTAAGTCTTGTTCTTATCACTGAGATGGCTTTTTCGTACCTGCTTCAATCACAATAGCTCTGTATCCATATCGTATTTGCAACTATCTGTTAGGGACTTCAGGGTGCACAGAGTGGTAGAGTCACAAAGTCTCGTCTGTCAAAAGATTTTAGAGGACGTTAACAAAAATTAGCCTTGATGCTATGTCAGTACACACCATCATCATTAGGTGAGTACCTTGGAGGTCGAAAGGCACTATAAAAATGGCACTGTAAATTAAGTATGCATTATTTTGGTTTAAGATGCACTTGATGGTGAAATGTGCAATGGTCTTGAAGCTGGCTTCCTGTTATTTTGGCATTGAGTTGTTGAAGATCAGCACACTGCTGTATGCCTGCATGATGCCATGTTCTCTAAGTATCCATTTGTTGGGCAGAGATGTAGGCATTCTCTTAGTTAATTCAGGTATTCCTTAGGTAGGTCTGTAGAGCCTTAGGAGTCCTTGGAGTCATGGCCTTGCAAACTAGTAGCTGGTGCTTAGGCCTCTCCTTGTTGCTCCCATTGCCTCTATAACTCTGCTACTGACTCAGCTAAGTTTGCTATTATGATATACCCACAATTTTTAATATATGCATGTATTTTTATACAAGCATGTAGTGTTTAATCCCAATGTCCAAGGGTTCAGGGGTCACTATTTATGTAGTACCAATGGCTGCAACAGGGGTGGTGCAATTTTGTCTCTCTTTAGTAAGCTGGTTTTGGCTGCTTTGACACCTGTGTAGGGGTGGACAAAAAAGAGAAATATTATTTTCAGCCTTTTTAAATGCTATGTCTGCTCTCATACCCACTGAGTATAAATCATCATGTGTCATCTTGCAGTTAATCTTTGGGTGCTTTCACACCTATAATTCACTTCCTCTGAGTTAGGATGGGATTCTTCCATTTCCCAAGTGAACCAAAATGTTTCAGAACACACCACTGGATCTTTCGCTTATTAGTCAGCGGCAAGCACAAGAATGTGGAAGAATTATTTGGATAATCAGTACAGTACATCTGCAACTAGCCAAGCGCAAACAGAAAAAGGCACATCCTAAGCAAAAGTTATTTCCTGGTGAAGAGTCAGAGTTTTGCTAGTCAATTACATGCTACGTAACACAGCATAACTCAATCTTTAAAGTTAATGTATTATTTTATATCTTAATCTAAATTTAAAATATATTTGGTGCCTTTAAAACCTTACCCTAATCATATATTTATCCACGTAAGGCAATTGAGAACTGATTGTCATTTGCAATGCCAACCTGGTCTTTGAAGCAGGGAGCTTTTATCTTTATAATACTGTTTATATACATTTTTATTCAGAAACCCAAGTTTTTCCAGTGTCTTGGCAATTAGGAGATTACTTTTTTTAAATGTGAGTTCTCAAGCTTTTGAGAACACCAGCTCACATGCCTTTTATGGACCTTTTTATTTAATGTAATATCTAACTTATAAGTATATCACATTGTACAGTTTGTATATATATATGCTTTTATTTTGCCTTGTTTTACTCTGCTGTCTGCAGCCGGGTCAGCATTGCAAATACCTTTGCCATGATCTGTGCCCTGCTATTCCTTTTTTGGAGCTTGGGGTTCGCTTTGCGCCCCGCCCTACCAGATATCTCTCTCTCCCCAGCAATTACCATCCCCTCGCCTGCCCATCTGTTCCCAATCAGCACTCATCCCTGCATGTGCACCTGTGCCCAATCAGCACTCATCACTGCCTGTATTTAAGCCTACCTGACCCAGGGATCCGACAACAGAGTATTCACACTCGTTTGTGGTACACGTGTAAGTTATTATCTGATGAGCCGCACCTGTACTTACCCACTTGTGTTCTCTTCCACTTCCAGTGCCCCTCCTGTGCCTCCCGCTTCGCTGCCCGTTCCAACCACGCCGTCAAGCTTTTCCACCTCCTCACGCTCCCGCACCTTCCTTGTTCCGACGGCCCACGGGCATGCCTTGGATACACAAACTCTGAGCCACTTCCAAAATAAACCACTCTCCTCTACTCCCTCCACCTCAGTCTGCTTTTGGGTCCAGTCCAACTCGATACAATTACGTATCATGACAACCTTACCGATATAAAACGGTTCAATAGATAAAAAATAACAAATGTTGCAATGTACGTTGCAAATTTGTATTTGTTACACGTACAAACCTACAAAACAAAGACAGACAGAATGCTGACATTCATTTCCTGTACCAATGCTCAAAATAAGCAGATTTACATCGCAATTTGCGTGTCAAAATTCACATTCTTGCTCATCATAAAACTACATGGGTCCACAAGAGGGCAGCTGTGTCTCAGTCTCGCTAAGTAGCGAGCCACCCGGACCAAAGCGGGATAAGAAGTTACCGCCGATGAGGTGGCTGGGTCCGCAGGAAGATGGTAGAAGGGGGCCAGCCAGCCGGGTAGGCACAAGCCCACGCGGGCATGTGCAGCGGATGGCTGAGGCGACACTGGCGCCAGGCCGGCCGGCCGGAGAGGCGCAAGCACGTCAGTGTCAACCAATCAGCGTTTCTCAGAACAGCCTACCCCCTTAAGCGTTCCGGGAACATCAGAGAAGACCTTAGTTGCTTGGAGGAACTAAATGACCCTGGGGGAACCTTTTGTACTGAGACAGTTTTTCGCTACAAACACAGTGGGGAACTCAAACTACCAGGGTAGATAGGGAAGAGCTGGGAAGTTTCTTAAAAGGTTCCTGTCATGGAAAAGGGGCTATAGTCTCTCCAGCGTGTCCTGGGTCTTCCCTGGGGCCTCCTCCCTGTGTGACATGTCTGGAACACCAAATCAGGGAGGCATCCAGGAAGCATTTGAAAAAGATGTCCTAGCCACCTCATCTGACGCCTCTTGATGTGGAGGACCAGCAGCCCCTCCCGGATGACCGAAGTTCTCAACCTATCGCTAAGTGAGAGCCTAGACACCCTGCAGCGGAAACTCATTTCAGCTGCTTTTAGCCGCAATTTTTTTCTTTTGGTCACGACCCACCGTAGAAGAGGGTAGGAACATAGATTGACTGGTAAATCAATAGCCTTTTCGGTTCAGCTCCTTCTTCACCACGACAGACTTATACAGAGGCCGCATGACTGCTGTCGCTGTGCCGATCCGCCTATCAATCATCCGCACCATTCTTTCTTCACTTGTGAAAAACACCCCAACATAATTGAACTCCTCCACTTGGGGCAGGACCTCATCCCTGACCTGGAGAGGGAACACAACCCTTTTCCAACTTTTCCAACAGCTTCACTCGACTGTAAACAGCTCCAGTAAGAGTTGGAGATTGCAGCTTGTTGAAGTCAACAGAACTCTATCTGCAAAGAGCAGAGACGTCATACTGAGGTCACCAACCCGGACCCCATCAATGCTTTGGCTATGCCTAGAAATTCTGTCTATGAAAGTTATGAACAAAATTGGTGACAAAGATTAGCCTTGGAGGAGTCCCACCCTCACTGGAAACAAATCCGACTTACTGCCGGCAATGTGTCCCAAACTCTGACAAAGGTTGTACGGGGCCCTAACAGCCCACATTGCGGGTCCAGTAACCCATAGTCCCAGAGCACCCCCCACAACAACTACCAGGGGACACGGTCGAATATCCTCTCCAAGTCCACAAAACACATGTAGACTGATTGGGCAAACTCCCACGCACCCTCAAGGACTCTGTTGAGGGTGTAGAGCTGGTCTACAGTGTGTTCCACTAACATGTATGTGTTCACTGTGATGGGTTAAATGCTTGCTTGCTGTACAGCTTCAGCTGTTCAACAGTCTGGGGTCTCCATTGTCATATTTTACGCTTCATAATGCGCCACACATTTTCAATGGGAGACAGGTCTGGACTGCAGGCAGGCCAGTCTAGTACCCACACTCTTTTACTACGAAGCCACGCTGTTGTAACACGTGCAGAATGTGGTTTGGCATTGTCTTGCTGAAATAAGCAGGGGCATCCGTTAAAAAGATGTTGCTTGGATGGCAGCATATGTTTCTCCAAAACCTGTATGTACCTTTCAGCATTAATGGTGCCTTCACAGATGTGTAATTTACCCATGCCATTGGCACTAACACAGCCCCATACCATCACAGATGCTGGCTTTTGAACTTTGCGTCCATAACAGTCCGGATGGTTGTTTTCCTCTTTGGTCCGGACATCCACAATTTCCAAAAACAATTTGAAAAGGGGCACAGAACACTTTTCCACTTTGCATCAGTCCATCTTAGATGAGCTCGGACCCAGAGAAGCCGGCGGCGTTTCTGAGTGTTGTTGATAAACGGCTTTTGCTTTGCATAGTAGAGTTTCAATTTGCACTTACGGATGTAGCGCTGAACTGTATTTACTGACATTGGTTTTCTGAAGTGTTCCTGAGCCCATGTGGTGATATCCTTTACACATTGATGTCGGGTTTTTGATGCAGTGCCGCCTGAGGGATCGAAGGTCACTGGCATTCAATGTTGGTTTTCCGCCTTGCCGCTTACATGCTGTGATTTCTCCAGATTCTCTGAACCTTTTGATGATATTATGGAGCGTAGATAATGAAATCCCTAAATTCCTTGCAATTGTACGTTGAGGAACATTGTCCTTAAACTGTTGGACTATTTTCTCATGTACTTGTTCACAAAGAGGTGAACCTCGCCCCATCTTTGTTTGTGAATGACAGAGCAATTCAAGGAATCTCCTTTAATACCCAATCATGGCACCCACCTGTTCCCAATTAGCCTGTTCACCTGTGGGATGTTCCAAACAGGTGTTTGATGATCCTCTTTTTTGCCACCTGTCCCAGCTTTTTTGGAATGTGTTGCAGCCATAAAATTCAAAGTTAATGATTATTTGCTAAAAATAATCAATCAATCAATAATCAATTTGATCAGTTTGAACATTAAATATCTTGTCTTTGTAGTGTATTCAATTAAATATAGGTTGTACATGATTTGCAAATCATTGTCTAGTGTTTTTATTTATGTTTAACACAACGTCCCAACTTCATTGGAATTGGGGTTGTATGTCAATTACGAAAGGCCCAGCTCGATAGATGCGTCTATCTAGCGGAACTGTCCCTAAAATCATTGCCACAGGTTTGAAGCTTGTAAACGTGTGCATGATTGTTTCACAGCACTACTGAAAGTATTCTGGGTGTTGTTTGGAAGCAACACACAACACAGTGGTTATCTAAAAAAAATCATTTCCATTGTCTTGTGTGTCATGGTTTGGGACTGCGTACCTGCGTCAGGGCCTAGAACTATTGCTATCATTGATGGGAAAAAATAATTCCCAAGTCCATCATGACATTTTACAGGGGAATGTAAGATTATCTGTCTGCCAATTGAAGTTTAAAAGAAGACAGGTAATGAAACAAGACAGCTACCTAAAGGAAAGTCAAAGTGGCCTTCTGAAGTGACCTAGTCAGAGCTCTGACCTTGAGCCAATTATGATGCTGTGGCATGACTGTAAAAGACCAATTCACACCAGATGTCCCAGGAATACTGACAAACTGAAACGGTTTAAAAAAAGCAGTGGTCCCAAAATTTCTCCAGACAATTTTCCAGGTCTGATGTGGATCTAACGGAAAGGTTTGGTTGAGGTTATTTCTCCTGAAGGATGTTCAACCACTAATTAAATGCAAACGTTCACATACTTTTACCACCCTGCACTGTGACGTTTTACATGTTGTGTTCAATAAAAATATGGAAACATAATTGTGTGGATAGTTTGAGGAAACTGTTTATCTGTAGTTGAGAATTAGATGAAGATCAGATCATGTTTTATAAACAATTTATGAATTTAAGTATATTCAAGTACAGTGGACCCCCACTATTCATGGAGGGGTGGGGACCAGGTCGGACCATGAATAGCGAAAATCAGTGGATAATTGACACTCATTATAATTGCATTCAAAAACAAATAATAATTATTATTATTTTCACCCCAAAAATTCTTAAACCCCCAAAAAGCACTTTCAGGGTTGGTTCCTGCCAAAATAAAGAATAAACAAAAAGAAAAATATGCGGGGTCTACTGTATTTGCAACTGTATATAACCCCAAATAATACAATTTCTTGTAATTCCAATGGTCATCCAGATATTTCAGTCAGTGCGAAAGTGGTATGAAAATAGCTTTTTTTTTTCACTGATGTTTTCATAATTACGGTGTACATTATTAGCATTGACTCACTCATTTTAATAGTTGTCTTCATTGGTTTCGGCGCATCTGTGTTTAGGATCCATGGATGACGCAAAGCCTGTTCTGGTGTTTGGCGTTTCTTTGTATCATATCTGATAAACAATATACATGCACTTAATGGACATTCATGTAGACCTATTGTTTGACAATATAAGTATTAGATAGTATGTGCTCTTACTCCAAGCAGTACGAAATGAAATCCAGAAACTTTGGATTGCTTGACCTTATCCTTATGGCCAGTGTATTTTTATGCAGTTTTGAGGATTCAATGTCCGGGCTGCCTGCATTGAAAAAAAAAAAAAAGAAAGTCAAAAAGTAACAAAAAAAAATTCAAGGCATGATAATGTTGGGCCTCCTTCACTTGTAACTCTAGTGAACAAATGCTCTTACAGGTAAGTCATAATCAAACACCTATGAAAATAAATGTGGTATTACCACTGTATGTTTTCTTACTCAACAGCTTATCCAAAGTAGAAATGGTGCCCAAAACAAACTTGTGCAACATTTGTTTTCAGAGTGAACCACCACTTATCACAGCGTCTATGTTCCAAACCCACTCGCAATAAGTGAAAATCTACACTGTAGGCCTTATAAAAACATTGAATCCCCAATTCCAATTAATTTGGGAAGTTGTGTAAAACAAATAAAAAAAGGATACAGTGATTTGCAAATTCTTGTCAACATATATTCCATTGAATACACTGCAAAGACAAGAGACTTAATGTTCAAACTGATTCATGTTTTTTTTTTTTTCTTTCCAAATATTCTCTCATTTTGAATTTGATACCTGCAACACGTTCCAAAAAAGCCGGGACGGAAACAAGAGACCGGGAAAATTGAGGAATGCTCAAAAGACACTTGTTTGGAACTTTCCACAGATGAACAGGGTTCACCCCTTTGTAAAGTCATCCAATAGTTTAAGAACAATGTTTCTCAATGTTCATTTGCAAAGAATTTTAAGAGATTTTATCATCTACGGTCCATAATACCAACAAAAGATTCAGCGAATCTGGAGAAATCACCACATGTAAGTGGCAAGGGCAAAAACCAACATTGAAAGCCCGAGGCCTTAGGCGTAACCGCATGAAAAAACAGCAACATTGTGTAAAGGATATTTGCACAAGGGCTCAGGAAGTTTTCATTGCTACAGCTACAGATGCAAGTTAAAACTAATATATAAAGTGAAAGACAGATATGAACAACACACAGAAATGCTGCTGGCTGGTTTTTCTGGGCCCAAGCTCATCTGAGATGGACTGAGAAAAAGTGGAAAAGTGTGCCGTTGTCTGACAAGTCCGCATTTCAAATTGTATTTGGAAATCATGGACATTGTGTCAAAGTTCAAAATCCAGGATGTGCGATGGTATAGAGATGTGTTAGTGCCCATGGCATGGGTAACTTTCATCTGTGAAGGCACCATTAATGCTGAAAGGTACATACAGCTTTTGGAGCAACATATGCTGCCATCCAACGCCTAATTCAGCAAGAGAATGCTCAGCCACATTCTGCACATTATAACAGCGTGGCTTCATCGTAAACGAGGGCTGTCTCCCACTGAAAATGTGTGGCGCATTATGAAGCGCAAAATACCACAATGGAGACCCCGGACTGTTGAGCGAATGAAGTTCAACATAAAGCAAGAACGTGAAAGAATTCCATCTACAAAGCTTCAACAATTAGTCTACTCAGTTCCCGAACGCTTATTGAGTATAAAAGGAAAGGTGATTTAACACGATGGTAAACATGCCCCTGTCCCAGCTTTTTTGGAATGTGTTGCAGGCATCAAATTCAAAATGAGTGAATATTTGCAAAAACAAAATAAAATGTAGCACAATTTGCACATTAAATATATTGTTTGTAGTGTATTCAATTCAATATAGGTTGAAAAGGATTTGAAAATCATTGTATTCTGTTTTTATTTACATTTTACACAACTTCCCAACTTCATTGGAATTAGGGTTTGTAGTTTGACCCCTCCCACGTGCTTTAAAACCTAACCTAACCCTACACCCCGACAATCTTTTCTAGCATTCTCAATATAACAGCTGTGTAACTTTGTCCTTCCCGAAGCACATCCAGGAATTTTATCTTCTCCTGAATGATCAGATCTTCCTCTGGATCTTAGGCTTACTACTAGAAGCCTCAGAAGATGCAGTGAGCCTGTTGGCCATCGTAGGACTTAAAAGGAAGTGTTATATCAGAGAATGTGTGATAAGAACCCCAAGAGAATGAAAATCTCAGGAGAAGGAAAAAGTGAGACTGCTTAAATATTAAAACAAATGTTGACTTTTTACAGCATTTTAATCAAAATATAATTTCAATACTGTACATTATTTAAATTAACGTAGAAAGCCATAAAAACCCATTTTTAAAAGATGGCAGGCAATTCTGAAGGGAAAAATACGTTCATTTTTTGGTAGCATCAGCAATAGACACTATAGCCTACAACATGCACACTCAATTGACTGCAGACATCTGCCAACGATAAATCCTGACAAATCCCAAGAGCTGCCTCTGAGATGAGCACCAAAATAATATTTTTCCTTGGCCCAAATCACACCCTTCACAAATTCAGTGTTTTTTAAATATATTTTTTAGACAAAAATCATTGTAATATTCTAGGTAGGGTGGAACGGTGGACGACTGTCTCACAGTTCTGAGGACCCGTGTTCAAACCCGGCCGGCCTCGCTTGTGTGGCGTTTGCATATTCTCCCCTTGCCTGCGTGGGTTTTTGCCAGGTACTCCGGTTTCCTTCCATATCCCAAAAACATGCATAGTAGGTTAATTGACGACTCTAAATTGCCTATAGGTGTGAATGTGAACGCAAATCGTTGTTTGTTTATATGTGCCCTGCAATTGGCTGGCAACCAGTTCAGGGTGTACCCCGCCTCTCGTCCAGAGTTAGCTGGGATAGGCTCCAGCACGCCCACGACACTAGTGAGGAGAAGCGGCACGGGAAATGAATGAATAAATATTCTCAGCAGATACTTTGATTCTGAGGGAACTCTGGTGTAGAAGAATATCGAGTTATATTTCAAATTGATAAGACTACATATTTAAAATTAAAGAATGCACTGCCACACCAGCTTTCAAATACAAAGACAAATTTATTGTGTGTTTTTTGGACATACTTGGCAAATAAAGATGATTCTGATTCTGATTCACATACGATGGAATAATTTCGCTTAGTCCAGCACTTCCAGACTAATCGAAGAAACAAAACATGAATAACATAAATCTGTACCTATGTTTATTTATGGGCAGCACGGTGGCCGACTGGTTAGAGTGTCAGCCTCACAGTTCTGAGGACCCGGGTTCAATCCCCGGCCCTGCCTGTGTGGAGTTTGCATGTTCTCCCCGTGCCTGCGTGGGTTTTCTCCGGGCACTCTGGTTTCCTCCCACATCCCGAAAACATGCATTAATTGGAGACTCTAATTTGCCCGTAGGTGTGACTGTGTGCGCGAATGGTTGTTTGTTTGTATGTGCCCTGCGATTGGCTGGCAACCAGTTCAGGGTGTACCCCGCCTCCTGCCCGATGACAGCTGGGATAGGCTCCAGCACGCCCGCGACACTAGTGAGGAGAAGCGGCTCAGAAAATGGATGGATGGATGGAAGTTTATCTTCTGACAGGTGTGAAATTGCCATGAATCCAACATATATTTACTTTTTTTTTTTTTAATTATTTTTTACAAATAAACTTAAGAAGGAAAAGAACAGTTATTGCCAGTACCTTTAGTTTGAATTCTTATTTTTTTGCTTACCAATGCGGAATTTTTTTTCATTTGCTTCAACCTGCATTTCTATTGGTGGGAGGCCAAGAACCTGAAAGGAATTGACATTCAATACCTTGGCTTAGGCACTTAAAACTGGTGAGGCTGGGTTTGTTATGACTCAAT
This sequence comes from Phyllopteryx taeniolatus, assembly GCF_024500385.1. NCBI lineage: Eukaryota > Metazoa > Chordata > Actinopteri > Syngnathiformes > Syngnathidae > Phyllopteryx > Phyllopteryx taeniolatus. The sequence goes on from NC_084506.1 coordinate 1,594,620, forward strand.
CTTACTCTTGTGATGGAGTAGAACATGTCTGCTTTGGTATGGCCACCAAAGAGAGCGTAGCCTCTGTCGAGTTCAGCCAACATACAGCCGAGGCTCCACATGTCAGTCGCTGGGGTAGAAGTTTTGCCGAGGAGCAGTTCTGGAGACATGTACGGTAGAGTGTAAATCGTTGGTCTATCTGTGGTAGATCATATAGAAGAGACACATAAGCTTTAATTTCCTTTAATTTCCTTTAGTTGTCATGTATGTTATGTTTAATTGACTGTCTGTCCTGGTTTGCTCCATAGCAATAGACTTTTTGTGCACTATTGTTAATATATATATATATATATATAGTCCCCTCCTTAAAGTATTGGAACAGCAAGGTAAATTCCTTTGTTTTTGTTGTATAATGAAGACATTTGGGTTCAAAAGATCAAACGATGAATATGAGACAAAGATTCAGAATTCCAACTTTTATTTCATGGTATTTACATGTAGATGTGTTAAACAACTCAGGACAGAGCACCGTTTTTTTGAACCCACCGACTTTTCAAGTGAGCAAAAGTATTAGAATGTGACTGATGGGTGTTTCTAGTTGCTCAGGTGTTGGCTTTTAGATTGATTGCTTAAACATTATATAGTGCTTGTTCTTGGTTTTGGGTTTCACCTGTGAAAAGGTATTTTGCTGTTTAACAAAAATGAAGACCAGAGAGCTGTCTATGGGAGAAAAGCAAACCATTTTGAAACAGAAAAGAGGGAAAATCGATCAGAGCTATTGCACAAACATTGGGCATAGGCAATACAACAAATTGGAATGTCCTGAAAAAGAAAGAAACTACTGGTGTACTGAGAAACAGACATCGAACTGGTCGGCCAAGGGTATCAACAGCAGTTGATGACAAACATTGTGAGAGTTGTGAAGAAACAGTCAAAGACAACAGGTAGTGACATCACTCACAGCCTCCACAAGGCACAGGTGAAGGTATCACAAGGTACTGTTCGAAGAAGACTTTGAGAGAAGAAATTTACAGGCCATACCACAAGATGCAAACCACTCATCAGCAAAAAGAATCGTAAGGCCAAATTGATTTTGCAAAGTACAAAGTTTTGGAACAAAGTTTTATAGAATGATGAGACAGAGATTAACCTCTACCAAAGTGATGGAAAGGTCAAAGTATGGAGAAAGAAAGGATCTGCATATGATCCAAAACACAAAAACTCACCTGTGAAGCATGGTGGAGGTAATGTCATGGCTTGGGCTTGCATGGCTGCTTCTGGAACGGGCTCACTAGTCTTTATTGATGATGTAACTCGAGATGGTAACAGCAGAATGAAATCTACATGAAGTCTACAAAACCATTTTGTCTGGCAATTTCCAGAAAAATGCATCCAAACTAATCGGGGGAGGCTTCATCATGCAACAAGACAATTACCGGACCTTAACCCAATAGAGCATGGATTTTACCTGCTGAAAAGGAGACTGAAGGGAGAAACCCCCAGAAACAAACAAGAACTGAAAGAGGCTGCCAGAAAAGGCCTGGAAAAGCATTTCAAATGAAGAATGCAACAGTCTGGTGAAGTCAATGGGTCGCAGGCTTAATGTTGTTATAATAATGTTATACATATGTATATATACACATGTATATATACATATGTATATATACACACATATGTATGTATATATATGGTTTGGCATTGTCTTGCTATATATATATATATATATATATACGCACACAACCCCAATTCCAATGAAGTTGGTACGTTGTGTTAAACAAATAAAATCAGAATACAATGATTTGCAAATTCATGTTCGACCTATATTTAATTGAATACACGACAAAGACAAGATATTTAATGTTCAAACTTTATTCAAATGTATTGATTTTTAGCAAATAATCATTAACTTCGAATTTTATGGATGCAACATGTTCCAAAAAATCTGGGACAGGGTCATGTTCACCACTGTGTTACATCACCTTTTCTTTTAACAGTCAATAAACGTTTGGGAACTGAGGAGACTAATTGTTGAAGCTTTGTAGGTGGAATTCGTTCCCATTCTTGCTTGCTGTACAGCTTCAGCTGTTCAACAGTCCGGGATCTCTGTTGTCGTATTTTACACTTCATAATGCGCCACACATTTTCAATGGGAGACAGGTCTGGACTGCATGCAGGCCAGTCTCGTACCCGCACTCTTTTACTACGGAGCCATGCTGTTGTAACACGTGCAGAATGTGGTTTGGCATTGTCTTGCTGAAATAAGCAGGGGTGTCCATAAAAAAGACGTTGCTTGGATGGCAGCATGTTTCTCCAAAACCTGTATGTACCTTTCAGCATTAATGGTTCATTTCACAGATGTGTAAGTTACCCATGCCATTGGCACTAACACAGCCCCATACCATCACAGATGCTGGCTATTGAACTTTGCATCCATAACAGTCCGGATGGTTCTTTACCTCTTTGGCCCGGAGGACACGACGTCCACAATTTCCAAAAACAATTTAAGAAAGGCGGACACAGAACACTTTTCCACTTGGTATCAGTCCATCTTAGATGAGATCGGGCGCAGAGAACCCGGCGGCGTTTCTGGATGTTGTTGATAAATGGATTTTGCTTTGCATTGTAGTTTCAAGTTGCACTTACAGATGGAGCGCTGAACGGTCTTTACTGACATTGGTTTTCTGAAGTGTTCCTGAGCCCATGTGGTGATATCCTTTACACACAGATGTCGGTTTTTGATGCAGTGCCGCCTGAGGGATCGAAGGTCACGGGCATTCAATGTTGGGTTTGAGCATTGCCGCTTACATGCAGTGATTTCTCTGGTTTCTCTGAACTTTTTGATGATATTATGGACCGTAGATGATGAAATCCCTAAATTCCTTGCAATTGTACGTTGAGGAAGATTGTCCTTAAACTGTGCGACTATTTCCTCATGCACTTGTTCACAAAGAGGTGAACCTCGACCCATTTTTGCTTGTGAATGACTGAGCAATTCAGGGAAGCTCCTTTTATACCCAATCATGGCACCCACCTGTTCACCTGTGGGATGTTCCAAACAGGAGTTTGATGAGCATTCCTATATATATATAGGAATGCTCATGAGCATTCCTATATATATATAGGAATGCTCATGAGCATTCCTATATATATATATAGGAATGCTCGTGAGCATATATATATATATATATATATATATATATATATAGCTATATATCCACACTGCCCGCACCAGTCAGGCAAATGTACAAAAAAAACCAAAAGGATGACGCATGTGGGAGGTAAAGCCTATTAATTATTAATTCATTAAACAAAATGTTGCCTCATTACTTGAGTAATTAATTTTGTGACAATTTTTATTTATTTATTTGTTTAAACAGGGTGCTTGCCAAGGCATACCCTGCACCCTTCTGAAGGTCTTGGTAAAAAAATTAAATAAATAAATAACTGACTAGCCATGATGATAATCTCAGAATAACATAAAATACATATATTGTGATGTTTCTGAGGAAAATGTCCATCTCCAATATGGCCCCCTCTACTGTCACTGTCCAGACTTCATTATCCAATCCAATCTGCTCCACTTAAAACACCATTACCACAGGAAATCCAGTCCACGTTTTGCCTGCGACCTTGCTTGCATTTGGTACCTGTGGCTCTTTGTGGCTCAGCCGATAATGTCATAATAACAATAAGAATTATGACACCAGCCAACTGGAAGCAGAGGATGTTAGGTTGGGCTTATGAAGGTTTTTCCAGAAAGTAACTCTTCACCACTACTGCTAGTAAAAAATTAGTTAGTTCCAGCTAACACCAGAAAGTCCCATTCTAATTAGCTAGTCTGAAAAGCATTGTGAGGGTACTGGTTATTTACATTTTCTTGCATTTGTGTGTAAGTCTTTTTTATGCACCTGGCTACCTGGTACGCAGATTCTCCTGTAATAACATCTGGAGTTTTTCTGAGACTTGTAAATGCCATAAAAATCAATGTAAAAAATATAGCACACTTTAAATCTGAAACTCCGAAGCACATCGTCGCCAGTAAGATGTCGGCACTGCTCGTCTAACATGCTAAATTCAAGGAACATTTGTTTTTTTTAATTCTGTATGAAATAAATCCAATAAAAGTAATTTCATTAGAATACTGTGCTTATGGCCAAACACGTTTGGAGGTCTATCAATACAAAAGAGGGTGAGCCAGCCGTTCTTTATCAGCACAGCCCTGCAACCAGCTTGCGCCACAGACTGCAGGTGAGTCACTTAAACATATTTTACAACAGACATAAATCAAATAAAAACAAATTATTCAAAATCGATCCCACCATTGCGCCATTATGATGACTGTAGTTGTTCTAATTGTGAAAAAGGGAAAGCCGCAGCAGAATGTTGGAAGCAGAAAAGCTCTTCGCAGGTGAATAAAAGTCATCTGGCACTGATATTTTTTGCCGATGAATGATGTACAGTATATCAACATTTGGGTGTCGGCATCACATGGTAGGGACAAATTACGACCACGGGGCTGTCAGTGAGCATATATACGCGCCATCACTGAACCCTCAGAGGCCGTCAACTTCACAAGCCGCTAGATTCACAACAGCCTCCTTAGTGCGGGAGGGGGATTGCTTAAATCCATGAGTGAATACGCACACGTTGCACGCTCTGCCAGATTTGAGTGAGAATGCCGATATTTGAGGTTGCTCCACCCAGAGTGCGTAGCTGGAGGGAAGGTGGATAAGTGACAGGTTTGACTTGACTAGAGAATGCGGACAGCCAGAAAAACATGCAGCTTCACGGCTTTTTTTATTTATCGACACAGGAGATTATGGCCCATAAAGAGTTATAGAGTTAACCTTTTGCACAAGTTGAGGTCATTCACCTATGATTATCATCAGTGGATGATAATAATAATACACGAATATTATCCTTATTAATATCATTTTGGGTTATGAAATATGAAACATTTCAGTAAATGTTCATCACATAAGACTTATTTAACTTGTGCTTTTACATACATTTATAAAATGTGAAAGTTTCTTTCCATTTGCCCCTATAGCTATGTGTATAATGCGCACTATTGACTTTTGACAATTTTGGGAGGAAAAAATGCGCATTATACATGAGAAATTAGGGTACATCAGTGTTTCCCAAAATGTATTGAGCCAAGGCACCTATTTTATAAAATATCTCACAGCTAACCACCAAACTAAAATTTCTCAAAGAGGATGAATACTGAAATAATAATATCGTCTCAATTTACTAGAAAACCTAATTGTGAAAATTGGGCTGTTTAATTGAAAACAAAGCTGTCATGATTTAAATCTGTAAACATACTATGATACACAGGTTTATTGTACCTTCTGCAATCTGTGTTTCATTGTTCTGTTTGTCAGTGTATTACTATCCATCGCTGGTATAGCTGAGCAAAGATATATTCCTCAGTATTATTATTGTTAGTACTACTACTACTAATAATAATACTGCTGTAAATATACGTCCTGTGTTTGTGTAAACTATTAAAAAAAGACTTAAATAATACTAAAAAAAAGTTACACTTGTCTCAAACCTTTACACAGTATTCGATCTTTGTTAAATTTGTATAAAACATTGATAAAACAATCTCAGCCTTTTAATTCGCTGTATGTAAAGTTTGCGCTCGTGTGCAACATTCACTCATATCCTGCGCATCTCCTGGGGTCTAAACATTCCCCTCCCCCCAGCCCCGTCTCGGCAGTCCATAACACCTAGTGACGCCCTGAAGGTCAAATCAGACAATAAACATTGCCTTTTTTTTTTTTTTTTAATTTGTCACAATGTTCAACAAAACCTCCAATGTTTCCCAATGTATGTTCACTTTAGAGGGACTCTAAATGTTCAACTGTGACATTTAGTTGAAAAAGGTACACTTGCCATTGTCTTTCAAAAAAATGCAGCCTCCAAAATCGCTCACTGCAGCATTGTTTTCCTTGTCTAATAGAATGTTTTCCTGCAAAAGAAAGATTAGATAAAATTTTACCAATAGTAGAGCTACTGTAATAAGGACTTTGTTCCAATTATTATTATTTTCATTTTAAAAAGAGCCAGAGTCACAGAGCTGCAAAGATGCATGCTGCTATAATGCATTGAATGGCGTTATCACTTTGTAAAGACTAGGGATACACAATACACGTATAAAACTACTCCCTATATATGATATGATTCACTGATTCCCATTGTGTTCTTTTTATCAAACACAAATTTAATTAATGTGCAATAAAAAAAAATTCCCCTGGGAACATATAAGCAATATGTCACAAATAACCTGTTACAAATTGTTCAAAAATGTTCTCTGGTTTTGACTGATTTAATGACACATTGCCGCATGCTGATATAATGGCCAGCAGCATGTTAGATGCTAGTGCTGATTTTTCATTCGCTAACCGATTTTCATGCAAGATGAATCATTACAATAACTAGTAAAGAAACACCATGTTCAATAACATTCAGCAATACAGTATACAAGGCATGTTATAAAAGTTCCAGGACTGGTGTCACAAAACATAGATTTCAAACCCAAACGAGAAACGAAGAGTTCCCATTAATGTGGCACAGACTACCAACCAACATGTAGATTCTGCTTCCTTCAGTGCGTGAGAAGAGGCGAGATTTGTAAGCAGGACAACTCGGAGCTGCCTCACCATAAACAACACGCTTGCTCACAATGCCCTCGAAAACCTCCCTACTAACCCAACTTGGTTAAATATATTTTTTTATTTCTATTTCCATTTCTAAACTCAAGGGGGTGATCAAGGGGAACAATTTTCAAGAATCCTTTCAGGAGTACATGAAGGTTATGGCAGCGAAGGCTGGGAAATTGCATTACATTGGATTTCAGGGGGATTACTTTGAAGGGGAAAACTTGGATTTTAAATATATGTCTCGAGTTGTGGAACTTTTCTGACACACCTCAAACTGTACATACAGTTTTCAGTATCTTGAGCAGCAAAAACAACAATGCTATGGTCCCCCAATATTGTTTTGGTTTTGATGCCTTAGCCCAAATGTTGACGGAACACTTTTAACATGCATGTGCATTTCAGAGATAACCTTTCTTATTATTTCATGAAAACATCTTACCTTTTTTCTACACCTGAACATGTGGTTGTCTTACAAAATTAAATAAATATATAACGTTTCTTACAGGTTTCAGGTCACCATGAACAATCTTCATGCCTTTAAGCACTAGAAGACACTTAAGCACATCTGTGGCATATTTTCTAATGTCCCCGTCATGGAGTCGCCGCATTTTGCTCTGCATTAAGGCTTTAAAGAGGTCCTTTCTGAAAATCATTATAATAGAAGTTCTCTTACTGCATTAATCGAATGTTCTAGTCATACTACAGAATGAACTAAAAGCATGTGGTCAACTTACTCAAAGAGGTCAAAGGTGATGCACAGATGGTTGCGGAAGTAAAAGTACTCCTTCATGTGAACTATATTGGCTTTGTTGCTCTTGTCTAACTTTTGCAGGGTCTTTAAAACTTTTAGTTCTGCCTCTGCAAACCCATGACCCCTAAAAGAAGCATGCGCAGAATGATCATTTATTATGTCGAGGTGAGATGAACTGGCATTTCATATAAATGTATAGTAGTAAGTGCAGCTTTTAAGAAAAGGACAGAGCTAGTATTTTTGACAGGGTCCTCGGTTACTTTTCTACATGACCCGAATTTGTATGTTAGTCGAAACTCGTTATCTGTTAACCTATGTTAACGAAGTAGAGAAGCCGTAAATTTTTCTATGAATAACACTTAAGTCATGAATACAAAACAATCAAATAAAAAACAACGCTAACTGAGCATGTCGCATTAAAACTAGTTTATTGCGTGCCATTTGTAACCTCAAAATGTCCTATGTTGGTACCATTGTAAACCGAGGACCCCTTAGAAATGTCATCATATATCATATCATTTCTTAAGTCTGTTGACTATTAATTTAAAATATGCCGCACCAATCAAAGTTTAGGACACACTTTCACATACAATATGCTTAAACAGGACAATTTATTTATATTACAAAACTCTTAACTTTAGTCTTTTTGCTTCACACATTGTTTTGGTAACATCTTACTCAGTTGTGTTTCGAAAGACCTTGACTGCCACGAGCATTGTTGTCTTGTGGTCCTTACACTTGAGTACTTTTCCAGCAAATCCTGATCCTATCACCCTCAATATTTCGAAACGGTAAGCCAAGTGGTCGCCAATCCTCTGTTGATGAAAAGGTCATTGATCAATGAATTGATTAGTAATAAGTCCTCAAGAGAATGACAGTACACAATGCAGACATGCAGAAACTGCATTCATGAAGAGTACCTGTGAAATAGTGGCATGACAGGATGAGGAGAGTGGTCACTCCAATTGTGATATTTTGGGGAACCAATAGAAAATGTATGTAGTGGAAGAAGCAGTGATATTTTTTTATTAAAAAAAAAAAAAAAAATCCTGATTTTAGACTTACAAATAAATCTCTTGAACTTCTTGGCAGTATAGCTACCTTGCTCCTCTAACCTAACCCAGGAGTGTGAAACTCATTTTAGTTACGGGACACACTGTATTTCTGGTTTTCCTTAGAAGGCCGTTGTGACAAAGTCAAGGAAAACAATTTGTTCAACTACTGTTCAATTTCACTGATGGCGCAGTGGTACACTCGCCTGACTTTGGTGCAGGCAGCGTGGGTTCAGTTCCCACTCAGTGACGGTGTGAATGTGGGTGCGAATGGATGTCCGTGTCTGTATGTGCCCTGCGACTGACTGGAGACCAGTACAGGGTGTAGTCCACCTTTCGCCCGAAGTCAGCTGGGATAGGCTCCAGCACCCCGCGACCCTAACCAGGATAAGCGGTGTTGAAAATGGATGGATACTGTTCAATTTATTTAAAAAAGTGGTTTGGTAACAAAAACGGCTTAAAATATCCATCCAACCATCCATTTTCTACCGCTTATCCGAGGTCGGGTCGCAAGGGCGCCCATACTTCCCTCTCCCCAGCCACTTCATCCAGCTCTTCCGTGGGGATCCCGAGGCGTTCCCAAGCCAGCTGAAGGATGTAGTTTCTCCAGCGTGTCCTGGGTCGTCCCCGGGGTCTCCTCCCGGTGGGACGTGCCCGGAACACCTCACCAGGGAGGCGTCCGCAAGGCATCCGAATCAGATGTCCCAGCCACCTCATCTGGCTCCTCTCGATGTGGAGGAGCAGCGGCTCTACTCTGAGATCCTCCCGGATGACAGAGCTTCTCACCCTATCTCTAAGGGAGAGCCCGGACACCCTGCGGAGGAAACTAATTTCGGCCGCTTGTATCCGGGATCTTGTTCTTTCGGTCACGACCCACAGCTCGTGACCATAGGTGAGAGTAGGAACGTAGATTGACCGGTAAATCGAGAGCTTCGCCTTTCGGCTTAGCTCCTTCTTTACCACACCGGATCGATACAAAGTCCGCATCACTGCAGACGCTGCACCGATCCCCCTGTCGATCTTCCGTTCCATTCTTCCCTCACTCGTGAACAAGACCCCAAGATATTTGAACTCCTCCACTTGGGGAAGGATCTCATCCCAGACCTGGAGAGGGCACTCCACCCTTTTCTGACTAAGGACCATGGTCTCTGATTTGGATGTGCTGATTCTCATCCCAGCCGCTTCACACTCAGCTGAAAACTGCTCCAGTAAGAGTTGGAGGTCACGGCTTGATGAAGCCAACAGAACCACATCATCTGCAAAAAGCAGAGATGCAATACTCAGGTCACCAAACCGGACCCCCTATACGCCTCAGCTGCGCCTTGAAATTTTGTCCATAAAAGTTATGAACAGAATCGGTGACAAAGGGCAGCCTTGGCCGAGTCCAACCCTCACCGGAAACGAGTCTGCCGGATATGTGGACCAAACTCTGACTCCGATCGTACAAGGACCGAACAGCCCGTATCAGGGGGTTCGGTACCCCATACTCCCGAAGCACCCTCCACAGGACCCACCGAGGGACACGGTCGAACGCCTTCTCCAAGTCCACAAAACACATGTAGACTGGTTGGGTGAACTCCCATGCACCGTCAAGGATCCTGACGAGGGTGTAGAGCTGTTTCACTGTTCCACGGCCAGGACGAAATCCACAACTTCCCGACGGACCCTCCTTTCCAGCACCCCTGAATAGACCTTACCAGGGAGGCTGAGGAGTGTGATCCCCCTGTAGTTGGAACACACCCTCCGGTCCCCCCTTCTTAAAAAGGGGGACCACCACCCCAGTCTGCCAATCCAGAGGCACTGTCCCCGATGTCCACACGATGTTGCAGAGGCGTGTCAACCAGGACAGCCCTACAAGATCCAGAGCCTTGAGGAACTCCGGGCGAATCTCATCCACCCCCGGGGTCTTGCCACCGAGGAGCTTTTTAACCACCTCGGTGACCTCAACCCCAGAGATAGGAGAGCCCGCCTTAGAGAACCCAGACTCTGCTTCCTCAAGGGAAGGCGTATCGGTGGAATTGAGGAGGTCTTCGAAGTATTCTCCCCACCGGCTCACAACGTCCCGAGTCGAGGTCAGCAGCGCCCCATCCCCACTTTACACAGTGTTGATGGTGCACTGCTTCCCCCTCCTGAGACGCCGGATGGTGGACCACAATTTCCTCGAAGCCGTCCGAGCTTTCTCCATGGCCTCACCGAACTCCTCCCATGCCCGAGTTTTTGCTTCAGCGACCACCAAAGCTGCATTCCGCCTGGCCAGCCGGTACCCATCAGCTGCCTCAGGAGTCCCTCACCGTTGGTGTCCACCAAAGGGTTCGGGGATTGCCGCCACGACAGGCACCACAGCAGGCGCGGAACATGGTCCACTCGGACTCGATGTCCCCCGCCTCACCCGGAACATGAGCAAAGTTCTGTCCGAGGTGGGAGTTGAAACTCCTTCTGACAGGGGATTCCGCCAGACATTCCCAGCAGACCCTCACAATACGTTTGGGCCTGCCACGTCGGACCGGCATCTTCCCCACCATCGGAGCCAACTCACCACCAGGTAGTGATCAGTTGACAGCTCCGCCCCTCTCTTCACCCGAGTGTCCAAGACATGGGGGGGACCGTTCCTCCCAATCACACCCTACCAGGTCTTTCTGTCATTGCCCACTTGAGCATTGAAGTCCCCCAGCAGAACGATGGAGTCCCCAGCGGGAGCGCTCTCCAGCACCCCCTCCAAGGACTCCAAAAAGGGTGGGTACTCTGAACTGCTGCTTGATGCATAGGCACAAACAACAGTCAGGAGCCGTCCCCCCACCCAAAGGCGGAGGGAGGGTACCCTCTTGTCCACCGGGGTGAACCACAATAAGTATACCCACACCTCCTCGGCACCTCTCACCGTGGGCAACTCCAGAGTGGAAGAGAGTCCAACCCCACTCAAGAGGACTGGTATCAGAGTCCAAGCTCTATATCTAGTCGGAACTTGTCGACCTCACACACCAGCTCGGGCTCCTTCCCTGCCAGAGAGGTGACATTCCACGTCCCTAGAGCCAGCTTCAGCCGGGGATCGGATCGCCAAGGTCCCCGCCTTCGGCCACCGCTCAGCTCGCACTGCACCCGACCCCTACGGCCCCTCCCACAGGTGGTGAGCCCATGGGAATGCTTAAAATATGTCTACGTTATTAAAAGTGAAGATAATTTCCAATTGTGGAACAGATTTTAACAAGAAACATGAAGTAGATGCACATGACTTGCTTTTGCTGGCCACATAAAATGTGGCAGGCCGCATCTGGCTGCTGGGCCTTGAGTTTGACACCTGTTCCCTGCCAATGTTGTGTTCTTGTCCTTGTCATGGCTATTCGCAAGCTATGAAGTCTTCAATATCCAGACTGTGGCAATTTTCTTCCTTCTTAATTTGGCTTTGCATTATTGTTTTGCTTTTTCTTTGGCTATTTTAAACTGAACTTCTTATGGTGAAGGAAAACATTTGGCTGCTCAGTGCAATACAAGGCATTCACTTAATTCAATATCAATTCCATACACACATTAATTTTACCAATCAAATGTTAATGTCAATAGCACGTAGCTGAAAGCATACCGGCTTGTGACTTCCTAATGTAAATAGCATGTAGAAAATTGGCTCGTGACTTAACCAGAGAAGCTTGTAGACAAAATTTTATTGGATTACTGTATATTACTGTTTCTCACAACAAGCAATAAATAAACAGATCAAGATGAATTCTTATTCGGTCTACTAATTCCAACAATATTCATAAAATGCGAGGTGACACAATGCACTCTCATGTTTCCTTTTCATTGCGCGTCTGTCAGGGAGCTTCAAGGGTGAGTTTTTGTATTTTGGTTTTATTATACAGTGAGTGATGTTTTTCCATACTTGTCGAATGAATTCACTACAAATGACATATTTACTACTTTTTGAAATTACCATTGGAAGCCAACCAGCGTCAAAGAACAGATTGTCTTCAACTTTGAAGGTTCCACTAGATTTGTATTGACTTTTTAGGAATCATGGTTGATCAGGGTACTAGTCATGGTAGTGGAAATAGTCATGATATCTGATCAAATGTGTCTGAGGTCAGAGGAGTACAATTTTGATTTGATCAGTCAACAATTTCAAGCCAGTGGGTATTTAAAGTTCTGATTGTGCCCTGAGATATTAATTTAGTTCAATTAAAAAATTTAAAACAATTAAATAAATAAATAGTTCTGTACTTACTGATTTGTAGAATCCTTGGTCATCATCAAATGACCTGGCCTCCTCAGATGTGGTTTGTGTACGAATTTTAGTATCCTTTTTTCCTACGTACCAGACTTTTCTGTATTCTTTAATTTCAATCTGCTCATATGGTGTCAAATATCTTTTGTTATCTTTAAGAATACCTGCACACAGAATAATAATATGTTTCACATATTGTTTATCAGAATACAAACAATACAAGTGAAAGACTGGTGCCCTAAAACTCTTACTTTCACATGTCATACTTGGTAAGTTGAAAGTGAAAATTTTGTTCTTGATGGTTGTTTTGAATGTCTGAATAGAAAGAAAAACTGAAAACATTTACAATGCAACTTGACATAATAATGCAGACGCATTAATAAAACTCTGTTGGAACAAACCTGAATTGAGGGTTTGGAGATTCCTTGTTGATACATATGGGTTTGTGGGTAGCTGATCTTTTGACAAATTAACCCATATTCAGTTTTCTGAGGAGGATTTAATGGTGGAGATATCTGTTTTTTTTCAGCACATTTTATTGACTTTCGGTGGTCCTTGTTATTTCTTGATGTTGGACAGATCTAGAAGTTTAAAAAACAAGGCTAGTCAATATTTCAGGCCGCTGTGTACAAAATCACCTCTATTCATACTGACAACCCGGATTATGTCATCATGCGTGGAAGCACTGTGTTGAAACATTTGGCTCATTTATGGGCTCCATTAGTACAAGTACAACATCTAATGAAATTCAGTTGTAGAACACTGCATTAAACGTATTTTAGTAAACTTGTATAGCTGAATTAGAGGGGGGGCAACAACAAAATCACAGCAACAGTAGCCCAATAAAAAATACTGTATCGCCAAGTACTTCTTACAGTGTCAGTCCAAATATAATAGTATTTTGGAAGGTAGAAATTTTTACTAGAGCTCTTGCATAGAGATTTTGTGAAGGTACATTATACCTATTGTTTGGACAATAAAAATAGAAAATAGCCAAAAATCTGATCACGTGAATCAAAAACTATTCAGAATCAGATACAGAATTATCTTTATTTGCCAAGTATGTCAAAAACACAGAAGGAATTTGTCTCTGGTCGTTGGAGCCGCTCTAGTACGACAACAGTCAAGTGACAGAGAATACTTTAGAGATATAAAGATATATTTAAAAATATATATTAAAAAAAGCAGTCACTGATCAATAAAAGGTTGCCAGTAATGCGGTAATGCGGGGACATTTATTATTATTTTTGTTTTGTTTTGACAATTGTGAGAAAAGATGCAGAGTCTTCTAGCAATTAGAGCAGTTTGAAATAACTAATAGAACAATAGTCCAGTGCAATGACCATTGGTGCAAAGGGCGCCGAGACTTCAAGAAATGCATGCAGTTTAAAGTAGTGCGATAATCTGTTAATAATAATAATTAGTTTCATTGTTAAATCCTGCTAAAACGTACAGTAGCAACCAATGCAGAACTACCAATATCAATTTACCAATGTTACGTTTTAAGGACATTAAAAAGACAGGTATAATTTATATATATATATATATATATAGTTAGAAATAATAACAACTGTTAAATATAGATACAATTTGAGAAAGAGTAAGTATACGTATGAAGCTAGAAATCATTGCTGGACACTTGTCGGGTTAAGTTTGTCGCAGTGAAGTGACGTCACGCATGGCAATTTAACACCTGTGGCCAATGTCTACGTGTATTTAAATAATAGTCATAAAAGTCTCACATAAACACACACAAAAAAAAACAGTTTCAAATTAAACGTACCTTGTTGGGTTGTAACATCGCTCTGTAGATACATTGTCGTTTTGGGAACCTCCTCCCGTGTGCTGTCTTTTCAAGTCCCAAGCACCTCTGCTTGAAGACTTGACTAATGTCAAGCTGATTGAAAGTAAACATTTTTTTTGTGCTGCAGTGAAACACAAATTAGTGGGCTCATACGATTGCATCAGAAGACTTCGTCTTTGCCACAGGGCCGTTCTCTGAATTAAAGACTCGTTAACATCGTCAGTTTTTTGAAGGGCTCATTTAGTCAAGCGGACAAGAACTCGTGGTCACGTCAGCAGAAAAACCGGCGTCACAATTTGCGTTCGAGCAGTTCGGCGCTGCCATGTTTCAAGCTTCATCCGCACAAGTGCATCGTACGTATGCCTCTATGAATCAATCTCAAATCTAACCGTCACGAAGTATACATTTTAGATGATTGGCCTTCATCATCCTGAAAAAAAAAAATATATATATATATATATATATATATATATATATATATATATATATATATATATATATATATATTTATTTAATATACAATTCCTTGACTTTGATGACGGTTAGTGTTTTTTTCTAGTGCGAGTTACGGATAGGATAGGAATGTTGATAGGATGTCACGGTATTTACTGACCACCAGAGGGCAGAAGAGGACAAACTGACAAAACGTACACTGTAGGGCTACTGCATGAATGTTTGACAAACTTGCTTAAGCTTCCCTACATCATGAATACTCACCCAAATAGCACTTATTACATATAATAATTATATAGCTTTTTTAAACATTACTTAAGGAAAAAAAAAAAAAAAAGCTGTCAATGACCAGGAGTGTACAAATTTAACAAAAGAGAAAGCACATATTAGTTGGAGAGGAAACACATGATGGTAAACCAGTATGGCACTATAACGGACAATCAGAAGTACACTACCCTCCAGAAAATGAACCGATACAAAAAATAAAATAAAATGTATGCAATGCCACTGTAATTTCAATCAGACTGTTCCTTCGTTAGCACGCCTGCTTCACAGTCAAGAGGTTCTACATTCAAATCTCAGCTCAGACCCCCTTTTTGGTGGGTCCCTGTGGTGTCCCTGTGTTTGCTTGGGTTTAATTCAGGTGCTCTAGCCTCCTCACGGGACTCTTAACTAGTCCATAAGTATGAATGTGAATGCTTTATTATTATTATTATTTGCAAACCATCCCTATGATTGACTGCTGCCCAGTCCGGGGCAAGGTCCCGGCCTCTCACCTAAAAGTATATATCAGTTCTAATATCAAATATCATATAAAAGGTGATGGATGGATGGATGGATGGATGGATGGTACTGAACAGCAATGTGAGTGGCTTATCTGAGTCGTGTACAAATCCGCCCGAAAAAAAATAAAACCTTCACGTTAAAAACAAACCTAATGTGAAGCCAATTTTCTGCGGTCGAGCAAACCATAGTGGGTGCTATATTCATTTTTTATTAATTGTGCGTACGCGAATAACAACAAACGGCATTGATCAATACCGATGAAGCGGATGTTGATGGGTGCGTGTTTTACTTTGAAAGGCTAGACGGAAGTGTACGATTGCTCGTGATTATTGACTTCACGCGGTTATTCAATTCGATCAACCGTGAGGCAGACACGCTCGCGGCAGCTGTTAGAACAACCAAAATACGCGTGTCGACATTCAAGTCAACCTGCGCCAATACTTGGGAGGGAATTTATTTGCGACACAACTTGGAATAATGACGGAGGAGTGCGACAGGTCGCCGACTTACTGAAATGAGCTGCCCGGTAAGGAGCTGACACAGCATGCGAGTGAGAGCAGCACTTAATGCCTATCACGAATGTTACTTTGGAATTCGCACCTGACTGCCATTTCCAAAGTAAATATGACCTTTCTAACAAACCTGTCACGCGTGAACTTTTTTTTTTTTTTGTTTTTTATCTGTGTCGCTTCCTTTCCGCTACTTCTCGCTCGAACAGGCGCAGCAGGTGAAATAAAGCAGGCCAACGGGCTCCGGGCTAAGGTATAATGTTCATGGACTTAATTCAGGCAAGCTTACGGCTCGTTCTAATAAGTTGCCGAAGAGAGGCCGTGAGCACGACCGCTATCAAGAACAATGTACCGCTCAATGTAACCTAAAACCTCTATCCAAATTAAAACCGATTTACAGCCGAGTAAATCTCAAAGCAGCAGGTCGGTTCAAGTCACAAAATTAGTTTTTATTTTTTATTTTGTTAATTTATTTATTTTGCTCCCAAAATGGCACTACATAGGTTTCGGATATGTGCCATGTAAGTATAAACACACAAACACAAGGAATCGGATATCCTCAGATGGGAATCAGGGCTCTCCCAATAGAATACAAATCTGCAACGCATAGGATATCTGCCAATTCGATGGCCCATCCTTTCATTCATTCATTCATTCATTCATTCATTCATCATTCATCCATCCATCCATCCATTCTCTATGCCGCATATGTCGAGGATAGCAGGTAACTAGAGACAGTCAAACATTCACACCATCACCTGGAGGGAACTGAAGCTACACTACCTGCAACGAAATCACAGGAGTGCATCACTACGCCCATCGGAGGCTCTGCTAAAACACAAAACATTAAAATAAATAAATAATCATCATCAAAAAAAGCACCAATCTAAACTACAACTAAAGCCAGCTCAGGCCAACTCAATGGTATGCAACATTTAATGTATAATAATTATATATATATTTTCCATTATATATTGTTTACTTCTGTGTTGTCACTGCACCGGTGTCTGGATGTGTATTTTATTCTGCAGTGCTGTATGTATCTGTTTGTTTCATGTGTTCTGTAAATGTATAGCTGGGCTTATACGGGATTTACAGTAATTCAGTCTTATTTGTCAGGACTATTTCTTGTAATCGTTTTTTTTTTTTGTGTGGCTTCTATCATTCAAAATGTGTCATCTGCTTACATGCACTGCATGGGACAACAATATGGCCGAGAACAGAGTGATGCTAGTTTACGAAAGCACAGTTTGTGTTGCCATATTAGTGACTTTCCCCACCGTCCTTGAAACTTAAGTTCCTGTTAAAAACAGACGAGTGGAATCATTTTCACATTGTCTTCCATCAGCAATTGCGGAGGGAATAGCGCTGAACATTGCCAAAGACGTGCCCATTTGTGTATTGCAAAGGCAGTAATTTATCAACATGTTGGAACCTTTTGACCCAAGGTATGTGCATCCAAGCTGCACAAATTCTGCAGAGGTCAACTGTACAACTCTACATGTGAAGAGACAGTGAGAGAGCTGGAGGGATTGTGTTAGTTCTCTTCCATTCATACAATTTGATGGCTCATTTTATTCTCTTGAACATTTTAAAGATAATCAAGTACCATTGTTTACATGTATGATTTGACAAATGGGACATTTTTCTCTGCAAGAAAAAAATAGTTTTACAAAAAATGCTTTTAATTCTATTTAACCTTATTAAAATCAGAAATTGTATTTTAGTGAAAATTTTTTTCGACCATTTTATTTTGAAGCCCTATGTTAATGTAGACAGTCATATTGGCTATGTGTCAAATGTACATGTAACAAAATCTAAAAAAAAAAATATGGGCATTTTTAAAGACCCCCAAAACAGCAAAAAATGGCTTGCAGTCACAGAAAAGACAATGAATGAATGGATTAGAAAAATCGCAAAGTATGTGAAATCAGGTTTACAAATGGTCAAGAATTGAGTCATTCCTTGAGCTTCCAGATGCTGTGGGTGTGTCGCTGTGAGCTCTGAAAATCCTTCCTCCGCTGCCACTCAAATACATGGAGACTTCTTCCTTTTATCACAGCTCGTAAGCAGTATATCCAGCAATGGAGATAGCGACTGCTTTCACGATTGCAGAGAAGCGGCCTCTGAACCGGCATAATGACCATAAACTGCGCTGCCAGGACAATTTCCCCACCATTGAAATTCAGCAGGACAACGTGCTTCTGTGGCCGCTTAATGCCTAGATCAGACTACAGGATTTTAACCCAGATATTGACCCTATTAGCTATCGCACCCATTTCCCAGATTGGGCCCGACATATTTTGCCGGGAACAACAAAATTTGTAGTGTGACATAATCCACAACCAACGATTTGGCCCTACGTTAATGCTAGCACTTAGCTTGCTAGGCCGCATAACGTTTTGTTGCCTGCTTGTGAGCCGTATCTTATTAAAAGTACGTGAACATACCTCAAATTCACGGTGGGCCAAAATTAAAAATCTGGACAACGTCATGGGCCAAACTCCATATTTAATGAAAAATCACTGCGATGTGCATGTTTCCCGTCCGTCTCTGCAGAAATGTAGCGTTAAAGTTTATCATTGACAACAAACTTAAATTTTGCTTAAACACTGAATCTGGAATAAACCAACTTTAATATTATAAACATGAGAAATAAAATTTGCGATAAGACATCAGTAGTATTTGTTTGTTGTTTTGTATTTAAATCGATAACATGAATTCTTCCGTCTCCCTATCTTCTATTTATCTCCAACTACCTTTCTTTTTGATGAAAATATTTTTTCAAACGCCAACAACAAAACAACCCCATAAAATAAGAATTTTCTTCAATAAAAATCCAAACCTCAAACTATTAACAGTCCTGGCCTAGGAGTTGATAAAGGGCATTAAAAAAAACATTAATTCAATTTTGTTATAGTCTTTGTTACAGCCACGTTGCTCCGCACACGACAAACAGGTCTGTCTTTTACTGTAGTGAACAGAACAGTGCCTCCCACCTGTCTTGGAAGTTAACTGTTTTCCATCTTTCATTTGCCCATTTTTGGGAAGGGGAAGTGTAAATTTGCTCAAGGAGACTGGTAGCATAGTTGCTAACGACTGCTACAGAAAGGGAAGGTGCGCTCGCCGGTCTCGACTGATGGGCCAACACACGAGCAGAGCATTCTGGGACTTGTAATATTCGTGGCGCATGTGCTATTGACTGGTGGGCCAGCTCTAATACACATTTGATATGGTTTTGCGGGCCAAATATAATTACATCGTGGGACAAATTTGCCCCCCGGGACTGAGTTTGACATATATGCCCTAAAGTTTTGGTGTGTGTGAAGTAATTACAGTAAAGTAATTTAATTACAGTAAGTTAGCACCCATTATTTATGTCATGTTGTAGTGTTGGTTCAACCTGACTGATTAGAATACGCGATCTAACTAGACCAGTGATTTCCAACCTTCATGGAGCCAAGGGCACATATTTTACAATTGAAAAATCTCACGGCACACCAACGAACAAAAATGTCACAAAAAGTGGATACATTAATTACTGTATGTACTTCCTGCCATCTAATAGAAGACCATACATTTGTTCTGTCTGTCACTATGCCTCACTGGCATAAATAGATGAACAAAGATACATTAATTATTGTAAATATAATTTTTTGAGCAATTGAGTACACAAGTATATACAGTAAATGAACAAGTCATTTAAATAGCCGCATTGCTCAATCTTGTGATCGGATCGGTTATCGTTTTTTTTTTTTTTAAACTCTCTGATCGGTGATCGGCCCCAAAAATCCTGAACGTGTAAAGCGTAGTATTTAGAAACAAAACGGATTTTCGTTTTTGGGGTCTTTAATAGGAATTGGATTAGGAACTACCTTGGTGTCTTGTGATACACGTTTAATTGGTTCTGTGGCCTGTTCCAGCCTCCTCAAAAACACCTAATATGTAATTTAAAAAAAATTTCATAAGAAATGTTGCACTCACAGTATTGTACTGTATAATAACACACTGTAATAACATTTGCTCTCCAGTTAACCTGCAAATACACAATGTGAGCATGAAACACGACTGACTAAGTAATGTATCTTGTTGTTCTTCTAAGGCAAGGGTCAGGAACCTTTTTGGCTAAGAGCCATTAAAGGCATATGTTATAAAATGTATTTCCGTGAGAGCTTTCTCATACAACTATAAGCATGCATTTTTGGACACATTTTTAACAACAACAATTTTAGAATATAATAAGTGTCTGACTTTATTCTTTTTAATAACGTTATACTGAAGCTAACCAATAATAAATAAAATAATTTATTTATAAAATTCTTCCACTTGATTTGTCATCATGATGGTACGATTGTCAACAGTTCTTGCTGACAGAGGCACGTCTTTTATTCGCTTATCTTATATTTATCCGAAAAGTTGTCAAAAAGTTCAATGGCCACATCAAGCATGAATGTTTTGGCATACTCGCCAGCTGTGACTAACTTGCACAATGCAAAGGAGCGCTTGGCATCCCTTTTTCCTACCGTCCCCCACGGGATTTTTCAATGCAAATGTAGCATGGCGTGTGTCGAAGTGCCGCTTTATATTTGACAGTTTCATCGCAGAAATGTTATTGTTGCATATTAGACACACCACAGAACCTGCTCTCCACGAAGGTGAATTCCTCTGTCCATTTGTGCTGAAATGTACGGTACTCCTCATCTTCCTTTTCACCATATTCTTTGTCAAAAGCTGCCTGACTATTTAATTAAAGTCTGAAATATGAAACATTTCAGTCAAGGTGCATCGTATAAGACAAACTTGAAATTTTATTTGGGAGAGTAATGATTAGAAAGTGGAGAAAGCCAAGATATAAATATAAGCCTTAATTTGGCTTATGTCCCACATATTTTCAAGAGAACATTAATATTCATTGTTTAACATTAATATTTATTGTTTAATTTAGAAGTAATTGGGTAATATCTTTCTCCAACCATTTTAGTCACATATGCACCCATAATGTAATCTCTGCGGCAAAGTTAGTGTTGTGAGCCAAAGTCAATGTCATTAGCCTCTATACTGATTAGTTATTAGTACAATTAATGTTTCAATCTATATCTTCTGTATCTTGAAGGGGAAAATTCAGTCTTGCAGTAATGTCAATCAAAAAGTCACTTCACTATCTGAGTCACATCAAAGTAATAGACTGATTTGCCAACCTGAAAAAAACAGACTGCTATCGTTGACACTTCCACCCACCAAGTAGCATGCGATTGCAGCAGTTAATTTAATTTGGATTACATTGTTAACACCATCCATCCATTTTCTACCGCTTATCAGAGGTCGGGTCGTAGGGGCAGTAGCTTTAGCAGGGACTCCCAGACTTCCCTCTCCCCAGCCACTTCATCCATCTCTTCCGGGGGAATCCCGAGGCGTTCCCAGGCCAGCCGAAGGATGTCGTCTCTCCAGCGTGTCCTGGGTCGTCCCCGGGGTCTCCTCCCGGTGGGACGTGCCCGGAACACGTCATCGGGTAGGCGTCCGGGAGGCATCCCAATCAGATGCCCCAGCCACCTCATCTGGCTCCTCTCAATGTGAAGGAGCAGCGGCTCTACTCTGAGATCCTCCCGGATGACCGAGCTTCTCACCCTATCTCTAAGGGAGAGCCCGGACACCCTGCGGAGAAAACTTATTTTGGCCGCTTGTATCTGGGATCTTGTTCTTTCGGTCACAACCCTCAGCTCGTGACCATAGGTGAGGGTAGGAACGTAGATCGACCGGTGAATTGAGAGCTTCGCCTTTCGGCTTAGCTCCTTCTTTACCACAACGGACCGATACAAAGTCTGCATCACTGCAGACGCTGCACCGATCCGCCTGTCAATCTCCCGTTCCATTCTTCCCTCACTCGTGAACAAGACCCCAAGATACTTGAACTCCTCCACTTGGGGAAGGATCTCATCCCCTACCTGGAGAGGGCACGCCACCCTTTTCCGACTGAGGACCATGGTCTCAGATTTGGAGGTGCTGATTATCTTCCCAGCCGCTTCACACTCGGCTGCGAACTGCTCCAGTGAGAGTTGGAGGTCACGGCTTGATGAAGCCAACAGAACCACATCATCTGCAAAAAGCAGAGATGCAATACTGAGGCCACCAAACCGGACCACCTCTACACCTCGGCTGCGCCTAGAAATTCTGTCCATAAAACTTATGAACAGAATCGGTGACAAAGGGCAGCCTTGGCGGAGTCCAACCCTCGCCGCGAACGAGTCTGACTTACTGCCGGATATGCGTACCAAACTCTGACTCCGGTCGTACAGAGACCGAACAGCCCGTATCAGGGGGTTCGGTACCCCATACTCCCGAAGCACCCCCCACAGGACCCCCCGAGGGACACATTCTTCTCCAAGTCCACAAAACACATGTAGACTGTTTGGGCGAACTCCCATGCACCCTCGAGGATCCTGCCAAGGGTGTAGAGCTGGTCCACTGTTACACGGCCAGGACGAAAACCACACTGCTCCTCCTGAATCTGAGATTCAACTTCCCGACGGACCCTCCAGCACCCCTGCATAGACCTTACCAGGGAGGCTGAGTAGTGTGATCCCCCTGTAGTTGGAACACATCCTCCGGTCCCCCTTCTTAAAAAGGGGGACCACCACCCCAGTCTGCCAATCCAGAGGCACTGTCCCCGATGTCCACGCGATGTTGCAGAGGTGTGTCAACCAGGACAGCCCTACAACATCCAGAGCCTTGAGGAACTCCGGGTGAATCTCATCCACCCCCGGGGCCTTACCACCGAGGAGCTTTTTAACCACCTCGGTGACATCAACCCCAAAGATAGGAGAGCCCGCCTCAGAGAACCCAGACTCTGCTAACCTCATAGGAAGGCGTGTCGGTGGAATTGAGGAGGTCTTCGAAGTATTCTCCCCACCGGCTCACAACGTCCCGAGTCGAGGTCAGCAGCGCCCCATCCCCACTATACACAGTGTTAATGGTGCACTGCTTCCCCCTCCTGAGACGCCGGATGGTGGACCAGAATTTCCTCGAAGCTGTCCGTAAGTCTTTCTCCATGGCCTCACCGAACTCCTCGCATGCCCGAGTTTTTGCTTCAGCGACCACCAAAGCTGCATTCCGCTTGGCCAGCTGGTACCCATTAGCTGTCTCAGTAGTCCCACAGGCCAAAAAGGCCCGATAGGGCTCCTTCTTCAGCTTGACGGCATCCCTCACCGTTGGTATCCACCACCGGGTTCGGGGATTGCCACTACGACAGGCACCAACCACCTACGGCCACAGCTCCAGCCGGCCGCCTCAGCAATGGAGGAACATGGTCCACTCAGACTCGATGGCCCCTGCCTCTCCCGGAACATGAGCAAAGTTCTGTCGGAGGTGGGAGTTGAAACTCCTTCTGACAGGGGATTCCGCCAGATGTTCCCAGCAGACCCTCTCAATACGTTTGAGCCTGCCACGTCGGACCGGCATCTTCCCCCACCATCGGAGCCAAATCACCACCAGGTGGTGATCAGTTGACAGCTCGGCCCCTCTCTTTACCTGAGTGTCCAAGACAAGCGGCCGCAAGTTCCGATGACACGACCACAAAGTCGATCATCGAACTGCGACCTAGGGTGTCCTGGTGCCAAGTGCACGTGTGGACACCCTTATGCTTGAACATGGTGTTCATTATGGACAATCCGTGATGAGCACAGAATTCCAATAACAGAACACCGCTCGGGTTCTGATCGGGGGGGCCGTTCCTCCCAATCACGCCCTTCCAGGTCTCACTGTCATTGCCTACGTGAGCATTGAAGTCCCCCAGCAGTACGATGGAGTCCCCAACGAGAGCGCTCTCCAGCACCTCCTCCAAGGACTCCAAAAAGGGTGGGTACTCTGAACTGTTGTTTGGCGCATAGGCAGAAACAACAGTCAGGACCCGTCCCTCCACCCGAAGGCGGAGGGAGGCTACCCTCTCGTCCACCGGGGTTAACCCCAACGTACAGGCGCCGAGCCGGGGAGCAATAAGTATACCCACATCTGCTCGCCGCCTCTCACCGTGGCCAACTCCAGAGTGGAAAAGAGTCCAACCCCTCTCGAGAGGATTGGTACCAGAGCCCAAGCTGTGCGTGGAGGCAAGTCCGACTATATCTAGTCAGAACTTCTCGACCTCACACACCAGCTCGGCCTCCTTCCCTGCCAGAGAGGTGACATTCCCCGTCCCTAGAGCCAGCTTCTGTAGCCGGGGATCGGATCGCCAAGGTCCCCGCCTTCGTCCACCGCCCAGCTCGCACTGCACCCGACCCCTATGGGCCCCTCCCACAGGTGGTGAGCCCATGGGAAGGGGCACCTACGTTACCCTTTCGGGCTGTGCCCGGCCGGGCCCCATGGGTGCAGGCCCGGCCACCAGGCGCTCGCCTTCGAGCCCCACCTCCAGGCCTGGCTCCAGAGGGGGCCCCTGGTGACCCGCGTCCGGGCAAGGGAAACCTGAATCCATTTATTGTACTCCTCATAGGGGTTTTTGGAGCCGTGCTTTGTCTGGTCCCTCACCTAGGACCTGTTTGCCATGGGTGACCCTGCCAGGGGCATAAAGCCCCAGACAACTTAGCTCCTAGGATCATTGGGACACACAAACCCCTCTACCCCGATAAGGTGACGGCTCAAGGAGGGGTTATTAACACCTCGAAGGAAAAATTATTCTCTGTATTTCTGTTGTTAATTGAAAATCATGGGCTTAGCTGACTTTGTGACAACACAAAGTGACTATTTTTTAATTATTTTTTTAAACATACAGTTTTGCATACACTGAAGCAATGTGTACATACAATATTCTTTTGTGGTTAATACCGTGAGCATACTTCCTGTGTTTCTCTAATGTGTTAAAAAAACAGACTGAAATAACACTAAAAATGTAACGGTGTATTTGTATGTATTCCAAATTTCCTACTGGTACCCCTGTAATGTATAAAGAATGTGATTGTTCTACAAAAGAAACGTCTTAATTATTGGGGATTCCGAATAGGTGACTGTTTCAATAAGTGTTATATTCAAAATAAATATTCTATTTGTTGATGAGTCTCATTCTTTTCTGCACTCTATACGGTTTCCTCACCCTGCTTTGTATTACAGAGCATTTGGATAATCTGAGAGTAGTGTTCGGAAGTACTGGAATTAACAATTAGGTTTTTATTATCACACTACTGCAGTTGACATCAAAGATGTTGATATCACTTTCTCTTAGTCTTTTCTCATTTGGCTTTCTGTCATTCAGTCTATGGGGGCACGAAAACAACCCACTGTGGCACACGTTAGTTCCTGGAATGAGTGGTTGACTTATATGGGG
This sequence comes from Phyllopteryx taeniolatus, assembly GCF_024500385.1. Taxonomy (NCBI): domain Eukaryota; kingdom Metazoa; phylum Chordata; class Actinopteri; order Syngnathiformes; family Syngnathidae; genus Phyllopteryx; species Phyllopteryx taeniolatus. The sequence goes on from NC_084506.1 coordinate 1,620,148, forward strand.
GTGACACTGCACATATCAGCTTTGGGGGAGAGACCAGGTGATAAAAATACACCAGGGAGCTAAGCATTGCTGGCTGACAACATGAGCTGCTGTCAGATGAGAAAGGCCAAGTTGAGCTCCAGTGTGTCAGATAATCTTTTCATTGGTTGACTTGAGAACAAAATTTGAATTATTGAACAGTGGGGCCTGGCAGTGAGAAGAAAAGTTGTTGTTTTTTCACTGTACTTTGCTCATGTTTTTGCCCATCTGTTTCAGGATTGTTTTAATCCGCAAATAGTAGTATCTCTGAGTAGGCTACTTGTTCAATGTCAAAAGTACTTGGTTACATGGGTCCTATGTTTGTTAGATTGATTTTATTTTTGTTGTTGCAGCCATTAAAGCCAGAATGTCAGGATCACACTTAACCAATAATGAATTTTATTTATATTTATAATTTATTTAACTACATTTATTTTGGAGTGCTTTTGTTACATTTCGGCACTCATTGCCTGTGATAATTCTTATTCATCCAAGTCAGTTCGTTCTCAGGGTATTGAATCAATTGCAACATGACTGTTCTGTTTGTCTTAGAAGACTCTTTGCCTCTCATCTGAGCAGGCTTCATCAGTCCATGCAACAAGCCTTAGTTAGGAGGACGCTAATGTGTCCTAACGATTAGTTGCGATTAGTCGACTAATGGGATCATATCGCTGGTGACGAGCCGAAACCTGAGGATGAGACTAGTGCATCCTAAGCCTTGTTGCATGAACTGATGAAGCCTGCTCGGATGAGAGGCAAAACGTCTTCTTAGACAAACAGAACAGTCCATTAGTGATCGATTCAATGCCCTGAGAAGGCACTCATCATTGCCTCCCACTAAGCTAAAATTTTAATGAATTTCCCTGATCATTGACTAGGGGAATTTAATGTTAAACTGTTTTTATACTAAAATATAACTGAAATAAATAAATAAAAATCAACATGAAATGCCTTGGTAGGAAGAAAACCAACCCCCCCTACACACCTTTGTCCAAAGAACTGTCAAACTGGAATGGGAAATACATTCTGCAGAGAAATAGCATGCAGCTGTGCTTTATCGGTGACTTAACCTATTTAACTTACAATGCACAAACTCCCCCCCCCAAAAAAGTAATCTATTAATTACTGGTTGTTGGAGAAGCAGTAGGTGCATGACAATTTAGGGTGCAGTATGCAATTTGTACAATGCTCAAACAAACGTTAAAGTTCAGTTTGTTTGAATAATGTGCATGTCTGCTCTGTACCCTGCTCAAACAGAGATCAAGCACACTTGCTTAACAATTGGACGGTCGGAAGAAGAGCAGCTGTAGTTCAGTGGGTCTTACTTCCTGGGTAGCTTCTTGTAGTCAATTAAGGTGTTGTTGATTGCGATATGAGGGAGATAAATATTGAACCTCCCTTTTCTTTGGTTTTACACTGTAATGGTTATGCATTTATGGGTACTTTGCAGGTAAGTGCAGGGTATTCTGTCATAACAACTGCTGACAAGTTTATAGGCTTAATCCGTGTCCGTCATCTACAGTATGGGGCGTTAATGCTATGAGGATTAGGAGTTTGATTTAAGGACTTGCATGCGACAGTCAAAGCTGGTCTCAGTACATGTAAACCTATAGCGTTCAGACCACCATGTGTTCAAAGAGGCTGCGGTATATTGTACATTAATAATCAAGACTTTATATACTTTATTTATTGTACATGGGTGAGAAGTTTGATTTGATTTTAAAATATAAAGGTTAGAAGTTACGGTAATATTAGAAATTGTAAAAAAAGAAAAGAAAAAGATCAGGAGTTTTACTACGCAGACATGGCTACCTTTCTTGCCAATAAATGTAAATATTTCATTAATCAATCATCACTTTGGTTGCTTGATTGTGACTAAACCGCACAAAAGGCATACCATTAGAAAGGGCATTACCTTGCATTTGATTCTCATGCTTGAGTTCACAGCGCACAAAAATAAGAACACAGGAAAAAAAGGTTCCGTCCGGCAATTTAAATACACGTCTCATTAATTATATACAGTAGTCCATCCATCCAGTTTCTATACCCCTTATCCTCATTAGGGCTGCCACAAATGATTATTTTGATAGTTGACTAGTCAACTATAATAATGTTATGATTATTTTTGCAATTATTCGACTAATCGGTTCATATTGCTGGCATCGTGCCCAAACCTCATGTCCAAATTTGGTGAATTCCATATTTTTTCAAGTGCTAAAAATTGATTTCTCCCTTTGATGATGCTATGTTAATGGCTCAACACACATTTTGGTTTCGTGAAAAGTGACAGTTTTGGAGGTACGAGGATTCCGCTCGACGCCAGCGATATGTAAATTGCATCTTATCGCAGCAGCTGCTCTTATACAACCATCATTAGCTTCCAGCTTGAATTGTATATCCATATAGAACATAAAGAACAGTGTCTTATTTACAATGTTGATCTGGTAATAGTACATTCAACTTTTAATCAACTTTGCAGCTAGTACCAGCATTCCGGGCAACGTTATATGTGATAGTACAAATTATAATTGCGATACTGTGGCCTTTAACATTTTTAGTTGTAAATGTTTCGTGCACTTTAAAATGGAACCACAAACTATGCACAATCACAACAAGGGAACTGGACATGACCTTTCATTGGCAAGATTTCTTGGGGGGTTGTTTTTTTCAAATGTTCTGCATTAATAACACATGCTTTGACATTGACAGAAAATAAAACCTCGAAAAATTTGGTTGAGAAATGAGGAAGTTGTGATTATTTTCAATGTATGTGCATTGCCAGTGATGCTAACGTTGTCCCTGTCAACATTGCCGCCACGTTGGCGCATCGCTAAGCCGGCCTGCTACAGCAAGCCTTAAAATAATGTTAACATTTATAGCTTCAAGAAAGTAGTTCACAGCCCTTCGCCGTGCGTTGATGCTAGTAATAGCGGCTAACTTGACAAATAGCATCCCAGCGATGACTCTTCCTCTTTGTCAGAAATGGAATCAGCCACAAAGTAATTCCTTTTTAGATGCTCGTGAATTACTGTCGTGCTGGCATTAGAGGAGCATTGCATTGTTTTCAGTATTTTTCGTGAAGTGCTCAATTTTTCGAGCAACGTCGCCAACGGCTAGCGGTACTTTTTCTGGGTAAGTCACACGGCTACCCGGATGCCCACTATTGCGCATGTGCATAATCAAAAAAAGACCCAAGCTAACCACTAATATGCATAACAGGTGAGCACACAGCCAGCACCCGGTCAGTGGGAGATTTCAACGAGGAAAGCAAAGCTTAAACAAAAAATAAGCGACAACGTTGACAAATAAATTAATTGTCGACGATTTTGATCGAATACACCGAATAAAAACGTAGTTCTTTTTCGTGAAAAGAACTACGTTCATAACAATGTATTAAAAACCAACCAATTAAATTCCTGACAGAGGAGTCTATACATTTTGCAGAGCTCTGGGTTCGTAACTATCCATATCTTATCCTCAGCAGATAGAGCAGTCGAACAAAACTATCTGATTCTACCCCAGACTTATCCAATGTTTCAAAAAGTGAAAGTATGGAATCGCTGTCGTCTGATTGGTCCATAGTGCCATCTGACATCATCGTTGCTCTGCAGAATGATGACCATTCGCCGCTTAGCTCCAGATGCCGTCTCCAGACGCCGTCCCATATTCCTGAATTCAATGCCTATAGTGGCTCCCCGCAGTCCTTTTCTTCCTTGACATCTGTTCTTTATTGTCTCCAGATACACCCTGATGGGGGGGCTTTCCTGCAATAAACTCCTACCCCCTCATCTGATTATACTGCAATAAACATCCTTGCTTACCTTCCAAACTAGTTACACCATGAAAATCTATATTATATTATATTATATTACATATAGAATTACATATTAGAATATAAAGTGTTCTATATTACCTTCAATCCCCCAATCCCAACAACCCTTATACCTGCAGCCTATTTCACTACAATACTCAATAAAACCTAATCTAAACACAGCAAATTCAAAAAATTTAAGAAGGGGATACAAAGGCGTCGATCAAGGCAGCGAGCGCGCTCATTGTCTCCACGTCCTCTTTCAGCGGCAGCTGCAGATCTTGGCAGTGGGGGTTCTTCCCTTCAAAGGCCTTGAGAGCAAACCTG